>NC_046665.1:23787131-23789494 GCF_010883055.1 Belonocnema kinseyi | reverse complement strand
TCTTATTGTTTCCGATTTCGTTCTGTCACTCAGGGTAATTTTCTGTGAAAAATATTGATTTACAAAGAATATTTGTCAAAGAATAGAATGGATTTCTTCGCCTGAGATGCAAACGTAAATTGTACTATAGTAAAAACAACTGGAAAAATGTAGACGAAAGCCAAATTTGGTAAAGAAAACAAACCTTTGTCGACCTGTAAATACTAATTTTATTCCCCGAAAGATTTTTTAAAAATCTCTTCGAAACACTTTTATTGCAAATATTTAATTGAAGAAAAATATTTGTTATAAAAATAAAAATAGTACAATTTTTACATACAATTCTTAAAATAAAAGAAATCTGTGTGTCAAACCACAATCCAATCCGACTATTCTTTCAAAAGTTATCCGATATACAGACAACCACAACCGCAATAACGACGACGTAGACGCCAGACAGGCAGACAGATACCGATGTAAAAACTTGTTTTTCTGACTCAAGGAGCCTCAAAACGTCGAAATTTAATTAAATTCGCGAAAATCATTTTTCGCATAAAAACTCTTCTCATTATGGATGAGAATGTGATAGAATAATCATAGGGCCTTGAAAAAGTAGCGTTTTTCGCCTCTGGACTTTTTTCCATATCAAGCTATTTTTGCTTCAAATGTCCATTTTGGTTTGGTTTTTTGGATTTTGAAAATCCTTCAACTTTGGTAAGTTTGATTTGATCAAAAAAAGTTGTCAAGATAAATTGTTCATATTTTTTGTACCATAAATATCTGTCGATAAAATTTTCAAATTTTGAAAAAAAGTAGTCTCAAAAATTTTAAAAAAGCTTCAACTTTTTGGATTTTTATCAAAAATGGCTGTTTAACGAACTCGATCTTTCTTTTTAGTACCTCGAACAGTGTGTCAAAGCCCAATCCAATCGGAGCAGTCTTTCGAAAATTATCCTGTATATAGACAACAACAACGACGTCGCCGGACAGACAAACAGACCTCGACGTAAAAATTTGTTTTTCTGACTCACGGGGCCTCAAAACGTCGACATTTGATAAAATCCGAAAAAGTTATTTTTCATAAAAAACTAATACCTTCTCATTTTTGATGAGAATGTAGAAATTATCAACAAGATTTGTAGAAAACCTTTCAAAGAATAAAATTATTGTCCCGTAAGTTACAACCGAAAAATTACAATTTCAAAAAGTGAAAGTTGTTTTAAATATTAAGCTAGACTCTTGACCGGGACAAACCAGAAAATGAAAGTAAATTTGAAAATTTAACTGCAGTTCGAGTATTAAAAACTAAACCGTGATTGATTGTACAAGGTGATTCTAGATCTGTTCAAAATGATATAATTTACATATTTTAACGTTAAAATTTGAACTAATAATTGTTTAATTTTTTTATTTGTATTTCGAAGGTAAAAGTATTTCATTTTGATTCTTAAAGAACAGTTAAATAAGCATTAATTTAGAAAAAAATCAATTTGAAAAATTAGATAATTTTAAGAGGAGGTATAAAAATATGGGACCACTGACAAAAATTCCGAAAGGAATGAATGAAAAATCCCAAAAAATGAAATCTCCAGCACCTGAATAATAATTGTATAAAAATTGTATTAAAAAATACATTAAAAAACACGTATGCTTTGAAAGAAAAAAATGTTCTGCCTAAATTTTCTTCGTACCTACATAATAACATTTTTGAAACAAGCTTTGCAGGATTCAATTCAACAACGATTTCTATCAAAATTTATTTTTATTATTTTTTTTTATTAATAAAAAATTCGATTTTTCATAACTTTTTTATGTTTTTTTTTCAAATACCATGCACATTTTCAAAAAAATTTTTTCATCCAGAAATATATATTCGATTATTGTATTTTCAATAAATAAATAATATTTAATAAGCAATTTTTTAAATTGTTTAAATTCAGGCATTTTCTAGTTCGGATATTTTATGATTCAGGCATTTTCTTTGGGGATTTTTAAAATTCGGTAATATCTTATTGTCTGGAATTTTATTTATTTTATTTTTCGTGAATTTTCCAATTCGAATTTTATATTTCGGCACTTTTATAATTTCGGGAATTATATTATTGGTTATTTTTCAATTTACGAATTTTACAGTGTCAGGAATTTTATTTTTCGGGATTTTTCAGAAAATTTCCGAATTATACAATATCCGGGCTAGACAACTCGCTAATTTGAACAATTAAAAAATAGTTCGTTAAAAAAATTTTTTTTAATAGAATAATAAAATATTTTGACCACATAAATGTTTTCTCAATTTCTGCAATTCGGGAATTTTCTAGTTTGTATATTTTATCATTAGACAGCATTCGGACTGGAGTTTTATTATTCGGGAATTTTCAAATTCG
>NC_046665.1:23785390-23787031 GCF_010883055.1 Belonocnema kinseyi | reverse complement strand
CCCTTGGTACAGGGACCCTCTATCCGCAACCCGAGGACGCGTTCGGTGGCTTTGTCATAGGCCCTTCGGTTTGATTTTAGAGGAATCAAAACCGAACCGAATGGTAGCAGAGCTACCATTATATATATAATATAAATATATAATATAAATGCATTCCTGAGAATTAGAATCTCATTATTTTAGCTTGAAATGTAAGGGCGGCGCTTAACGCGCATCATCATGATAGGTTAATTTAACATTAAATTATGTGAGGTCAACAATTCTATTGGCTAGAAGGACAATTCCCACCCTTTTTTTGTTGAAAACCGAGGTTATAAATATATGCAAGAACATAGAAAAAGCTCAGATATTTGCGTCTCTCCGTTTGTATTTCAAATAAAAAATCTGCGGCACTCGCTCTCTGAATGATTGAAATTGAACTTAGATTATTTTTCTCTTAAATTGTTAATCGAAATTCAAGTCAAAAAAACTTTATTTACTCCGGTAATTCGGTACTGTTCGCCGTGGTCGACTTGAGTCGATCTAAATCTTAAGTGAAGTGAGAATAGAAACAATTTAATTTAAATTGTTTTAATTAAATAAAACTTTAAAAATGTCAAACCTAAACTTAATTTTATTTGTGTAAATGGACTATTCTCGGCGATAGAATAGGACATGTAATCTTCATTAAAGGATCTTCAATATTTAAATGGAAGTTAAATAAAAACTATTGATTTTTTCTTTAAATTATTGTGTTGTGTCTGTTATTTGAACCTCGACCAGTTCGCGCGGTTAGTGATTTTTATCACTCAACGTCGACAACGAATCCAGGATAAAACAGATCGAAATCTACAAGTCTTCAAAACGACAACAGCGCTATAGACGTAACATTAGTTGATTTTTTTTACTTGCGCCTGGCGGGACAAAGATATTATAAACGTAGATGCGGGGCGGCCTTTGTTGCCCGCCATAAATATAGACGGCGCGTCCGGCGAAAAAAGTCACTTCCCCTCTAACCTCCGCTCCCCGTAGAAAGCACACATCGATATAGTTTGCCAACAGCCACTTGGAGCGCTGTAAGTAACTCTCGGCACACCTTCGAGGCGCACTGATGGTAAGCTTACCTTGGACAAGAACCATTTGGATTGAAAGTAAATTGCCAACTAAAATATTTTTACATTTATAACTTTGCAAAACTTGGTTGTTTTAATAAATACCACAAATATAAGTCAATGAGTAATTTATATTACGGTTTCATATATTTTTCACTAATTCTAAAATTATTAATTCTGATTTTCATTATATATATTATCTATATATAGTTCTTTAACAATATTTAGTTTTTCTTTTTATTTTTGTGGTCTGCAATTTCTACGGACTTTTTTTAGACTATTCGTCTAATCAAGTTCTCGTATGTATTTTCCAATTTCTTAATTATTATATATTCTAACGTTTTTATAAAAATATAATTATAATTTCAAGTAATAGGAAAATTGTTCTTTCGGGTTTTAGATGTTAAGACGACAGTTCCAAGCCAGATTACGTTTCGCATCGGCAAACAAAATTAGACGAACAGAATTTCACTGGCACATTCATAAAAAATATCATATTCCATAAAATATATTTTAAAATAAACTTTAAAGCATTATGATTGATACAGCT
>NC_046665.1:23784287-23785290 GCF_010883055.1 Belonocnema kinseyi | reverse complement strand
TTTGCTCGACACCTTGACAAATGTAATTCCATGTAGAAACATGCGTTTAAATAAAATATTTTACCAAAAAAGTTACCCACGCCTTAACTTGACAGACTGTATTTACATTCTCATCAAGAGAAGGTATTAGATTTATATATTAGATTAGAATTGTGTATTAGATTTGCCAAAGGAGCTTTAACAAAAAAAGTCACTATCACCAAATTACTGACAAATTATATATTATCGAGCGCGAAGCGCGAGAACCAACAGTCGCGCGCCTTAGGCGCGTTAAAAGTTACGAGCCGCGCGCACAACGAGAATGTGCCCGCAAGGCGGGCGGATTTTTAGATATTTTTTTATTATTAAAATTATTTCACTTTAATGCAAAACACTATTTTTCCACAGTTAAAACCTTAAGACTATACGCAGTTTAAACATAACCTGCATTCCACACATCGGTCAATAAGTTGCTGCCTTTTCCGTTTGGTACATTTTTTTCTGCATTTTAACCACCTTTTTAACTGACAAATGTTATTTTTTTCCACCTTTCTATGCAATAATTTAGCACCTGGCGCATCATTTTCATTCACTTTTACATTAAAATCAGGTACGATAGCGTACATTTCACCAAAAATATGTCCGCTATTTTTAAATGCCCGCTAAGTGTCATGGCGGCGCCTAAGCTTCCGCTCTTAAATGAAAAGCACTATTAGTGTAACAGCATACGCAGTTTTAGAAACAATATGTGAGGTCGCTAAAACCCAATTACTGAATACTTACCAGTTAATAGTTTTAAGAGCGGTAAACATTTGAAATAATTCAAATGAAACAAGACATTCAGTATATTTAAAAATTTAAATAGATCGTTATTATCAGAAATAATAATTATTAATTATGATTGACAATAGGAAATTACACGACAAATCCTCTCTGTACCTCGAATTAATAACTTCTAATAGCTATTTGTAAAGGATCAGAAGTTAGCATTTAAATCGCTATGTACACTCAAATAGATCTATAT
>NC_046665.1:23754218-23784187 GCF_010883055.1 Belonocnema kinseyi | reverse complement strand
AGAGGGAGCTCTTCTTAATATTTTGACACCAAAATCATGTCGATACACCTTACCGACTGCGAGTAAAGCCACCCACGCTTTAACTTGACAGACTGTAGGTTGATGAAGCATTTTTAAAGAAATGCAGTTGAAAATGAATTGATAGATAATCATTTTAAGTGGGTTGTCAGTTTTGAAATTCACCTAGCTTGCAAATTACCGAAATAAATGCAAAAGCGATGTTTTTAGTTTGCACATTTTTCTATAAAAATTAGTACAGTAAAAATCATGTGATTAATTAATAAAAATTATGTAATAAATTACATCCTTTAAGCTTGAAAAGTACTCATCTCTGCGCGCACATAACATCACCCACATATGAATTTTACTGCATTTCGCGCAATTTTTAATATGTCTTGTAAACGAACTCTCGAGAATGTCACCCTTCCGAACTATTAAACAGGGTTTTGGAAATATAATAAAATAATAATAGTATTCCAAGTAGGACTTGCACCGACTGTCACTTTTGCACTTTCCAAAACAGCACTTTTTGTGCGTACCAATCTTTTTTCTTTTCAATGCATTTTCTTCTAGTATATTACACATTTCTTTTTTGGGAATTTTTTTAATTTCCAATTGTTCGAAATAGCTTGTTTTCTTAAATGAAAAGGTCTATGAGAGGTGGCACCACGGAGTAATAATGAGACCGATCATGCTGTACAAAGCGTCTCGAGTCTTAACTGCGGTAACTGTACCTTTTTTGCAGACTTCGGCGTTTAAACCCAATGCTCCAAGGAAGGGGACATGCGCACTGTGATTTTCTATCTCCTTTTCTCCTACAAGAAATGTGCGAGTGATTGCCGTGTTGAATGACAACTATATACTGAGATTATGTTCCTGTAAATATTATCAATTGAGTTTGTCAGTATAGGTGTTTATTTATTTCTGTGTTTTGTATAAAATTCAGTTGAAAAATTGTGACCTAGAAAGTATGGGTAAGTAATACAGATTTAATTGTAATCATTAAATGATATAAAATGTGCAGATTGAATAATGTGATATAATTGTAGGTATTATGTTGTTGTGGTTGTCAAGCAGTGGCACTCACTGGCACACTTCTCGCGGGAGAAAAGGAGATCGCAAATCACAGTGCCCATGACCCCTTCCTTGTGAGTTTTGTTTTCAAAAGCAATAAATGTAGTTGCCGCAGTCAGAACGTATGTACGGAGATCGGTTTCCTTATTATTACACCGTGGGCGGCACCCTAGGTCGTAGTGAGGGGGAAAGTATCGATAAATATCGATACGGAAAAATAATTTTAATTGAGTAGAAAAGGTCTTGAAGGAATTCGAAAACTCTAAAGACTTTTTGAAATCAAAATTACGCCCAAAATTTTCTTATAGACCTAGACAAATGTCTTTTGAAATGTTGCATTTTTTAAATATTTGTGAATTTAGAGGTATATGAGTTGCTTTAATATCTGAGCTAATTACATTTTTTAAACCGCAATCGTGAAAAATAATATAAACCAATGCTTTAAATTCACAGAACTATTATGTACTTTAATAGTCTATATTTTTAAAAAGAATTTGACGCTGTTTTTATTTTATTTTTAATAAATATATAAGTTTCCTTAGTTTTTTATTTAGTTTCCTTTAATTATTTCCTTTATTTCTTTATTTTATATTTATTGAGAAAAATAAGTTGAAACTTTAAAATGTTCTTCACCGGTCATGTATAGAAAATTATACTTTCCAGCTGGTCGATTAAGCTTTTGTTTGCATTTACAATGGACATGACAAGTCAAAACTGTCATCTAGGTACTTGAAGTTAAAGTGAATATTTATTTCTGACAATATTAAAACTTTCATTTTAATACTGAGTTTATTAAATTAAAAAGGAAGAGATTTAAAAATTATTTACGCCTAGCGTTATAATGCTTAAACCTTCTTGCTCTTCAAAAATCAATATATTCCAATCAAGATTTTTTTCTTACTTCTTAAATCTTGTAAACAAGAACAAATGGTTTCATGTAATAAATAAGTGACGAAATTTTGTTATCAAATAATTTTTACATTCTCATCTAATGAGAAGGTATTGGTTTTATGTAAAATTTCACTTTGTCAGTTTTCATAAAATCTTCACGTTTTGAGACCCACTGAGTCAGAAAAAACGATTTTTACGAAGTTGTTTCTCTGCCTGTCTCTAGTCTGTATTCTGTAGGCACGATAACTTTCGAAAAATTGATCAGATTGGATTCTGCTTTGACACACTTTTTTAAAGCCCAAAAAGAAAGAAAATGTTCGTGAACCAGCTATTTTGGATCAAAATTCAAAAAGTGAGCACGTTTTCAAAATTTTTAAGACCACATTTTTTCATGATTTCAAAATTCTATGAAAGGTTATTCATAGTACTCAGATTCCCGAACAATTTATCCTAATGACTTTTTTCTATCAAAAGAAAATCATTAGAGTTAGAGCATTTTCAAAAATAAAAAAAAAAACTAAAATGAACATTTGAAGCCAAACAACGCATGCCATGAAAAAAAGTCAAGAAAAGAAAAACGTTGATTTTTGAAAGCCCTAAAAGGTGGCCATACCAAATTTTTTGATTTGGTCAAAAAGTTGAAAATTCAAAATTTGATCGTACCTTAACTTTTTGAAACCAAATTTGTTCAGGAATTAAAAATTCTATGACAGGTTATTTATTGTACTCAAAAAGGAAAACAATTTATCCTAATGACTTTTTTTGTAAAAAGTAAATTATCAGAGTTAGAGCATTTTCAAAATCCAAATAAAAAACTAAAATGAACATTTTAAGCCAAACAACGCATGATATGGAAAAAAAGTCAAGGAAAGAAAAAGGTTGATTTTTGAAAGCCCTACAAGATTATCATATTAGCTTTTCTCATTTGGACGAAAATTTGAAAATTCAAAATTCAAAATAGACTCATTCAAGTTTTTCATTAATAATTTTTTAGAGGACACTTAGTTTTTTTCTTTAATGGTAAGATATAATCTTTAAGATAAAAAATTAAATTATTTTAAAACATTTTTATAAATAAATATTTTTTGTAAAACGACACAAGGTATGCACTAAAATTAAAAGACAAAAGTTGTTCACCCAAGAAGATCTATAAATTTTTTATTAATCATTTTTAAATAGGACGATGAGATTTATTTTTAATCGTAAAAAATAAGATTGAAAATAAAAAAATTAAATTTTTAGAATAAATTTTTGGAAAAAGGACACGAAAGACGAAATAATTTTTTTTTAAATTTCTTTAACCAGAAATATCTAGAAGTTTGTAATAAAATCTGATTAAAAAATATATATAGTAAACAAAAATCTGCCCGCTGAGCGGGCACGTTCTTATAGCGCCCTGTGTGCGTGGCTAGCAAGTTTGAACGCGACTGTGGCGCGCGATTATTGATTCTCGCGCTTCACGCTCGATGATGCATTCACTTCGCGATACAAGCTCAGTCTTTGTGTTTACTCTACATTTGTGCGCAATTTTTTAAAAATCAAAGGTCAAAACATGGATAACTTCTATTTGGTGATTGAGAATCCTCTTTTGTCGAACCTCCTTCAGCTTTAACGAACACATTCTCATTATGTATCTCGTACTTCGCATTCGATTTTGTCGAAAGTGCTAACTTTTTTGCATTATTACATTCTCATCAGAGAAGGTATTAGATTTGTGTAAAATTTGACCCCGCCTCCAGTTTTTGTCAAATGTCCACGTTTTGAGGCACGATAACTTTTGAAAAAAGTAATCTATTAGATTGCCCTTTGGTACAGTTGTTTAGTGTCCTAAACTAAAGATCAATTTCGTTAGCCAGCCATTTTGGATGAAAATTCAAAAACTGGTTACATTTTGAATATTTTTGAGACCACTTTTTTTTAAATTCTAAAATTCTCTGTATGGTTATTCATAGTATTCAAAATATTTAACAATTTATTTCAATGACTTTTCGAAAAATCAAAAATTACTAGAGTTATAACATTTTCAAAATCCAAAAAAAAAAAACTAAGATGAACAATTTAGGCTAAAGAACGCATGATACGAGAAAAAGTCTTATGAAGAAAAACATTGCTTTCTGAAAGCCCTACAAGATTATGACCACAACTTTTTCAATTTGGTCAAAAAGTTGAAAATTCCAAATTTGATCGTACAAAAAAATTTTGAAACTACATTTTTTCAAGATGTAAAAATTCTATGCACGGTTGTTCATAGTACTTCAAAACTTAGACAATATATCCTTCTGGCTTTTTTCTATAAAAAGAAAATTGTCAGAGTTAGAGCATTTTCAAAATCCAAAAAACAAACTAAAATGAACATTTTAAGCTAAACAATGCATGATATGAAAAAAAGTCAGGAAAAGAAAAACGTTGCTTTTTGAAAGCCCTACAGTACTCAGGAACTCAAAAAAATTTTCCCTGTGACTTTTTTTTATAAAAGAAAATGATCAGTTAGAGCATTTTCAAAATCCAATAAAACAAACTGAAATGAACATTTTAAGCCAAACAACTCATGATATGAAAAAAAGTCAAGAGAAGAAAAACTTTGCTTTTTGAAAGCCCTACAGGACTACGATAACAACTTTTTTAATTTGGTCGAGAAGTTGAACATTCCAAATTTGATGCAATTTTTTAATAGGTAATCCCAGGCAGTGTTACATAAAAAATGTATTATAATTGACATAAAATTGTTCTGTGCAATGCAGAAAGTTTACATGTTAGACAAAATCAGGTACGAAACACGAGATACGTGATGAGAATGTGTTCTTCAAAGCCGAAAGCGCTTTAACAAAAAAGAGTTCAAAATCACAAAATTACAGTTGTCAGTCCATTGACCTTTGATTTTAAAAGGTGTGTCCACGAATGCGGGAGAAATATAAATACCGAGCGCGTAGCGCGATTTAATTATATAATCGAGCGCGAAGCGCGAGATAAATGTACAATCGAGCGCGAAGCGAGAGAACAAGCAGTTGCGCGCCCTAGGCGCGCTCAAACTTGCCGTAAGGGTCATTTTCGCATTTCAGCGTATACGTAAAGAAGGCCCACGTCAAAACAAAGATAGTGAGTTTCTTCACGCAAACAGCAGATTTGGCTTAACCAATTTTTCCTTCTCGACGGATTGTTCATCTTGGCGCACGGGGTATTTCCTAAATTATTTTTTTTACGTAAAAAAAGTCGTGTCTACTAAAATGTAATATTTTTTTCTCGATGATTCAAATTTTAAAAAAAAGGTTTGAAAGTGTAAAATTAAAAATATAAAGCATTGAAAAAATTGTGAATTTAAGAATCAAATCCTAAACAATTTAAAATTTTAACATTGAAATTTAATTTGGTTTTAAATATAAGGGTTTAATATTGTAAAATTGACAACTTAATGGCCTCCAAAATCTGATAATACCCAAATACAAACATTTAGAATTCTGCATTTCAATTTTCAATTCAAAACTTTCAAAATTAAATAATTTAAATTTATCAGACTATAATTGAGGCATATTCGAAATTTAAAAAATATTAATGCTTGTATTTTTAATTTACCAACTCTATGAAAAAATTTTAAATAATACAATTCTTGAAATTTCAGTTTATAAAATTACTCAATTTGAATGTTTTAAATTAAAAAAATATTGAAACCTTTCAATTTAAAATTCCTCTCCTTATAAAAAGTTTTCGATTTCAAATGTTTTACATTTATTCTAATTTTTCACGAGGTTTGACATCGAATAATCTACTTATTGCAGCTCTAAATTATTTATATCCTAAAGCTGAAAAAAATGTATTGCCGAATCATAATTGATTTCATTTAAAACGTTTAAAATTAAATAATTTGAATTGACAGGTTATACTCTAAGAATATTCGAAAATTTACAAATACTGAGATTTTGAATTTTAAATTTATAAACTAGTTTCTTTTAATTAATTATTATTTTATTTTCACGCTTCTAAAAGAAAATAATTACACTATAATTTTGCTTGTTTTTATTTCAAATTTCTCTCATTTAAAACCTTTTAATTTCAAAGGCTTTGAAGATATAATCAAATTTTCGAAACTGAATAATTTCGAATGGAATAGTTATTTAATTGCTAGCATACTTCTAATTTCAAATAAAATTGTGCGATAATAAAGTATTTTCATGTAAAATAGTTATGCTGAAGTTTAAACGCTTCCTTTTATATCTTGACATTGTCGACTTCTGAAAAGTTTCAAACCAAAAACTTTAGAAATATGAGTCATAATTACTTTCCTGAGTTTTTCTGTTGAATTTAACTAATTATTATAAAAATAAGGGAATTTTTTTTAATTTCTCCTGCTTATTTGAATGCTCTTCATTGTTGAACCCAATAAACAACCCACATATATCTGTATTCAATTGAATCAATTTAAAAATTTAACGACAGTTTAATTTTTTTGAACTAAATTGTACTTAAATTTAACACCATTTAACATCTACACTTTTAACTGAAATTTATTTAAATTCACCTAAATTTCATTTAAATGTTGAATTTAGCTAAATTTTATTTAAATTTTAAATTCAAATAAATTTTATTTAAATTTTAAGTTTATTTTTTTAAAATAAATTTAGAAATTTGACTAAAATTCTAAAGTACGAAAAGAATTTTTTTACATTTATTTATTGTCTCGAAACTTCAAAATAATAATAAATAGAATATTTGTAGG
This sequence comes from Belonocnema kinseyi, assembly GCF_010883055.1. NCBI lineage: Eukaryota > Metazoa > Arthropoda > Insecta > Hymenoptera > Cynipidae > Belonocnema > Belonocnema kinseyi. Next base: position 23,777,511 of record NC_046665.1, on the reverse strand, counting down.
CTCTCTTTAAGTTGAATATAATTAGGTTATTCAGTGTTCATAACATTTTTAGCGTACAGACCGTACAGAGCCAGTCAACCGACTCAACTATAGAAAAGATTGCTATATAGTGATGGCGGAGGCGAATGCGAGGTGAAACAGAAAATCACGTTCCCCATGCCGTATCTAGGACCTAATATCTTTGGTAAGGAGAAGCAACTGTGTGATACGAAAGCATGGCAACTTTTTTGGAATAGATATCCTGAATTTTAAGTGAAATATCTGTGAGAGCCAGAAAGATGTCCGAAGTACTGTCGCCAAGAGCCGATAAAGTTCTACCGCCTATTTCAGCGCTAAGAATAATAAAATACTGTGAAATTAAGATGTTATCAAATTCATGTAATTTAAAAATTCGGAATCTTACATATAGGTTTTAGTGACATTCATAAAAATGCCCTGTACCATTTATTATTAAGTACTTACGCTTTTGTAAAAATAATGTTCATTAACCTCTGACCAATTTCAAAAAGCTGTTTCGTATTGAAAGTTTTAAATTGAACTCATAAAAGATGAAGAATTTTTTATTGCAAAACCTAAAACTGGCATTATTTTAAATTGTAAAATGCCTAAATTAAAAACTATTCAGTTTGAAATTTAAAGATCTGTTTTTTAGGAATTAAAATATTACCAATGCTGCTGGGACCACATTTCAACCAACCTTGTATCTCACATTCTTGTTTTTTTCCCTTACATCTCGTATAACACACATTATCTACAAAATTATTACAGCGAATATTATTAATGTTACGGAAATTACAGAATTGTAATCGGCACCACTGAACCTATAAATTACTTTTGTTCAACTTAAAAAAGCACTTTTGAAAAGTTTACTTGCAAGCTAATTCCGAATTAAATTATGCAATACTTACGGCATCCATGATGTAAAAGAGAACGGTGTGCTCCCTTGGAAGACGAATTTTCGTCTGGTTCCGCGCACTTCCAAAACCCCGCCATATTGAAGAATCCGCTAATCAGATGAGTTTGCGCGAAATCAAATTTCAATGCAAGAAAAATAAAGTAATATTTTTCTATTCGCTCAAAACTTGCAGAAAAAATGTATGAATCGTTTTGTTAATCTCAAATATGAACTGTTATATAAAATTTTTCAACTATAGGATGTATACAAATGGAATAATAAAAAATATGTGAACTGTAATCGTACAAAAACCATGCCGACGATGTGAATGAAACTTATGATTTGTTTATAACGTTTTACTTTTGAGTAATCTAGCATCAAATACCAATGTAATTATATTACATACTTCATTGGTCGTGCGCGGGAATACACCTTTCTCTATTACATCACGATGGCATCGAAATATATGTATTTTTTTTCAAAATTATCAACAACGAAAAAATAGTACATGACGCGGCACGGAAACAACTTTTGCTTTGCCTCACATTTAAATGACAGCCATGACACTCGTTTCTCGGTACTATCGGATCTCGCAGATATTTCACTCACAAGTTGAGAAAGTCCCCCTCCCCATCTATTCCGAAAAAGTTGTCATGCTTTGCCGCTGCAAATGGACAGAGCCTGAAAGACCAATGAGTGGGAATACATGCGCAACTACCGTGCAGTTGATTCATTTTCAAATTTCAGTTATTTAGACATTCAGTATTTACTGTCGTTGTCGTTTCGTTTCAGTTCCTTCAGAGCGTTTTAATTCGACAGCTACAGTAGTTGTTATTTTAGCATCTGGAGGGGTATCGTAGTTCAGAAAAATCCAATAGATGGTACTTCGATCAGGTAAGCCTGTTTTTCCATTGTTATATATAGCAAAATTACAAAAATTCATTAAAAACTTGATACTTTTTATGAATTTAAAAGGAATAACATCGTTTTCAGTAACAATAAGAGCAGCTGTAACTAGTTAGCCAAAGAAATGAATATTAGGAAAATTGAATATAAGGATGAGTATTCTGAAAACAGTTTGAATTTTATTCATATTTTTCTAATGTTTATTTCGCTGGTGTCATTAATTAAATAATTTTACAAACAACTGTAATTGTTGAAAATTTCAAAAATTGATTGGAAATATTACTTGACTAATAATAATAATAATTTAAAATTAATATATTAATAATTAATAAATTTAAAATTTACACATCAATCAATAGCCTAATAATATACTCTCTTATTAATTCATCTATACATTTCAACTCTCGAAAAATATATATTTATATATAATTTGTTTATAATCAGGGTGGCGACTTGAGCGGGAAACTGGGAAATACTTGGAAAAAACCACGAAATTACCGGAAAGTGTATTAAAAAATAGTTAATTTACTTTGTCTACAGTTGCAGAGCATATGATTGAAAATAATTATTGTTTTTATTATAGGACAGGGAATTTCAGTGAAGAAATTAAATTTCCCTTGGGACAGGGAATTTTTGTCATAGAAGGGGAATTAAAAAAAAATAAAACTGAGATTCAGGAGAAAGGAGTTTAAAAAATCCCTGTTACATTCTTCCGAAGTTCAAAAAGATTTATCCTTTTAATTGAAAATTGACCTCTTTTTAAAAATGTAACTAGTTTGTCGAAAATCAACTTTTTATCTTAAAATTTTAATATTCCCGTATGAAATTTAACTATTTCGGGTGAAAAATTGACTTTTTCTAGTTCAAATTCAACAATTTGCATGTAAATTCGTCTTTTGAAATTAAAAACTTATTTATTTCGTGAACAATTTGCGTATGTTGTTAAAAAACCGAGTTTTATGGTAAGAAATGAGTTTTTCTTTAAGAGTTAATTTTCTTATTCAAAAATTCTTCTTTTTGGTTGAGAATTTAAGTATTTAACCGTGAAATATTCATCATTTTAGTTGAAAATTCATCTTTTAGGGTACAGATAAGTTTATTTAGTTGAAAAATAAACTCGTTTGTTGAAAATTAATTGTTTTAAATTGGAGATTCATCATCTTTATTTAAAATTCATTTTTTGGTTGAACAATCATTTTTTGACAGAGAATTTAATTGTTCAATTTTTGGTTGAAGAATGGTCTTTTTATGGTTCAACACTGATTTTGTTAACTTGAAACTTAATTATTTAAGTTTTGATTGACAATTGACTTATTTTAGTAGAACATATTTTGTTGTTGTTGAAAGTTTAACTGTTTCAGTTGAAGATTCATTTTTCAGTTAAAAACTCATATTTTTGTTTAAAATTTAACTATTCCCGTTGATGATTCAACCATTTTATTTGAAAATTCATCAGTTAGGATGAAGGTTACTTTTTTTACTAAAAATTTAACTAGTTCATATTCTGTTAAAAATTTATTTTTTTCTAGTTTAAAATTTAAATATTTATTTGGAAATGTCTCCTTTAATTTAAAATTCATCTTTTTGGATAAAAATTCATAATTTTAGTTAAAAATTCTTCTGTTTGGTTTAAAATCCCACGAGTTTTGTTATAGATAATTTCCTTTGATCAGTATAAACGTTTCTTTTTATACTTCTAAAATATTTTCAAAACAAATTTTAATTGATCAAATTAATAATTGATTTAGATTGTTAAAAACCATGTAGTTAAACAAAATAAATATAGAAAAATAATAAGAATGAAATTAGCATACAGTGGACATTACACTTCCGTCTGGGCCTTTAACTTCTGTATTTCAAATTATGTCACTTTCCCAAAATTGATGTTCACAAACTATATTTCTGTCATCGTTGCGAATAGCCTGTTGCCACCGTTTAATTTCTTTGGGATCTTTTGGCACAAGAAAAAAATAAAACTTCTGCAAATTGCTGGTATAGCCAGACGTACAACCTGGAGCTACACATTTTAATCCCATTATTTCTCACTAGCAATTAGAAAAAACTCTCACCACAATAAATAATTTACTTGGCTAGAAGGTCTTATAATTTAAACTTTCAATTTACACATTTTTCTCAAATGAATCACTTTCAATAGGAAATTTACCGATTTTGCCAATACAAAACAATGCAAAAGATGCAAAAAAACAGGCTTACCTGATTGTAGTACCATCTATTGGATTTAGTTGAACTACGATGCCCCTCCGGATGCTAAGAGAACAGAAAAGTTGGGGCGATGCATGGGGCTGGGTAATACAATCACAGATAAAAGATCGCGTCTGGCTCCAAGTCTGACTGAAGCAGCTTGTGTTTTTTGAGACAGAACTTCGAGTTTCTGAGACTGTCAAATACATGAACAAAAAAGGTTCTTACGGTGTGTTAGAAAGCACTCGAATCTGTTTATTCATAATATTGCAACACTCTAAGTTGTACAATAAGCAATATTTTTCGTGCCATAGAAAACACTGAAAACTAAATCTTTAATCGTCTTTTAATTATATTAGTAATTTAAATAAATTTATTGTATTTTTAAACTATTGTTTGAATGTGTTTCTCATTATTTTAATTCTAATCAAATTTGCCAAGTTGCGACTTCCGGTCAGGTGACGATGGGTTGAACTAAATGAGTGTCTAAATCTCGATTCACCTAAATGTCATTTCAACTAAAACTCTATAGTTTGTGCGTAGCGGATGGTTTTGCTCGAAAGAAGGTCGTGTGCGTGGTTAGAAAGCAGGATGCGTTGACTACGTTGTACCAAAAATAGACGGTTGGCGGCGTGACATGCACGCTCCTAATCACCAATAAAGAAAAACTGACAATAATTTAAAAAATAATAAATGTAATAAAGTTGAATGAAACTATAAGTTGTTTTTATTTTAGTAAAGTGAAATTGGATAAATATAAAGGTCATTAAATAAGTTCAAAAATATTTACATTAAGTGAAAAGTGACCGGTTAATAAAAAGTGTATTTTTTCGTAATTTTTCATTTTGATTCGCTGTGAATGATTTTCTGTATAGGGTTATAGATTTTTTGTTTATTTTAAATTTACGAATTGTTTTTTACACTTTTTGAATGTTTCCAAATTTCAAAAGTACTATTATATGTAAAGTTTCATTATTTTTCAAAACGCGGTTGAATGTACTTAAGTTATAATAAAAAAGTGATACAAAAAATTTTTAAAAAATTTCCTTAATTTTTTTTGCTGTAATTATAACAATGTAGTTTCAAATGAAGTAGTTAAAGTGCTGCTCCAGAAAATATGAATGACATTCTTTTATCAATGTCTAATGATCTAATAACTGTGATAAAGTTTTTTACAAAATATTGTCACGCATATAGCCTCAAATTAATATACCACTATTAAATTTTTAAACAACAGCTTCACGTTTTTCGGGCACAGATCCTAATGAGGATACTGTCAGACCTCTGTCTGCCTGTCCGGTGCAGGCAGGCAGCTGCCCGAGACCGTTCACACCTTGGTTTTTCCGCCTGTAAAAATAAGAGATAAAACATGCAGTCGTGAAATGAGTATTTCGGAAATTCTTAATTATTTACAGAAAAGTCGTTTTGTCAGTCATAGTGTTTTTTTTAATATTATCCGGCATTGATGTCCTGTGTCGCACAATCAAAGAAAATATATTGCTGTAAGTAAAATAAATAAGTTTTTATGCTCGTGTACAATTTAAATATTTTTCTAAAGATGCAATTTCCAATTGGTATAGCAACCGTCAGCTTACAGCAACCTGCAAAATGCAATTTTTATACATATATCTTGGTTTCAGGCGATATAATTTTGGTTGTGCGATATAATTTTGTAACTTTGCGCAAAATTATTGGAATAGATTGAATATATAGGTATGTAGATTGCATTTTGTAGATTAGGTTGCTGTAAGCTGACGGTTCCTATTCGAATTTGAAAATTCACATTTAAGAAAATATTCACATTTTACAAGAGCATGCCTGTCTGCACCGGACAGGCAGGCAGAGGTGTGACAGTACCCTGAAAGTCAATACAATTCGTAAATTTAAAATAAACAAGAAATCTATAACCCCATACAGAGTCATTCACGGCGAATCAATATAAAAAATTACGAAACTTGACTAAATTAAAAACAAGTTATAGTTTTATTCAAATTCATTACATTTATTATTTTTTAAATTATTGTCAGTTTTTCTTTATCGATGATTCGGCGCCTGCGTGTCACGCCGCCAACCATATATTTTGGGTACAACTTAGTCACCACATCCTGCTTTTTAATTACGCACACGACACTCTTTTGAGCAAAACCATCCGCTGTGCACAAACTATAGAATTTTAGTTGAAATGACATTTAGGTGAATCGAGATTTAGTTCGATTGTATAGCAACCGTGACGATGGAAAAGGGAGGGGGAAGTTATCGATAATATCGATATCTTTTAAAAAAATATTCATATATATCGATACTTCATTTTACCGATATTTTCCATTACTACTAGGCCGCCCGACCTTTCTGACATCTTGGCTCGAGTTTGGGCGGTGTTGGCAGTTGGCTTCTTCTTCCATTCGCGCCAATGCAACGAGTATGGTGGGAAGCGTCGGGTCCCTCCAAGTCGAACGTGTTTGAGCATTGAATTGGCGGGACCATGCTTTGTTGAATAATGGGATGTGTCCTAAAACCATGGACATTGGAAACCATGTACGTATAATATAATAGAGAAAGGTGTGTTACCGCGCACGACTATCGAAAAAACTTCAGAAAATCCGCCATTATGAAGAATCAACGAATCAGAAAGTGTTGCGGGAATTCAAACTTTCAGTAGTATGTAATATAATTACATTGGTATTTGCTGCTAGATTACTCAAAAGTAAAAAGTTATAAACAAATCATAAGCGTCCCAAAATATACTAAATGCATATTATATATTAGAAATAATTTTTAGCGAATTTCATAATAACTTTTATTAAACGAAGACTTAATTTTTAAGAAGTTCGCAAAAAAAGTTGACGAAAAGACGAATCAGGAATTTAAAATTCCTATGGACACTTTGACGTGTTTAGTAAGAAGTAGAATATACATCAGAGTAAGGGAATTAAATACATTAAGAAAAGGATCTAACCCAGTTATTCGCATTGCTGCAAGCACCGCAGCCAATAGAAAGCATATTCCTTAAATATTTATAAGTTCATAAAATATAATGATAACTTTTTTGTTATATATTTATTTTGTTGAAATAAATGTGTTTTAAAAAATATATTCAGTCTTATTTTCATTCACGAAATTCCGTTTTACTAAAAACAGTTTTATTCACATCATCGGCATGGGTTTTGTACGATTGCAGTTCACATATTTTTCATTATTCCATTTGTATACATTCTATAGTTGAAAATTTTTATAATACAGTTCATATTTCAGATTAACAAAACGATTCATACATTTTTTCTGCAAGTTTTGAGCATTTTCATAAAATTTTCAATTAACCTAAAATCAAAATTGTAAGCCAAAACACGCACGATATGAAAAAAAGCCAAGAAAAAAAAACATTTGTTTTTGAAAGTCCTATAGGATTATCATAACAAATTTTTGGATTTTCTTCAAAAATCGAAAATTCAAATTTCGATTGAACAAAAAATAATAAAAAATAAAAAATTCCATTTTGTGGTCAAACTATGTAGGACACAAAAAAAGATAAATTAACAAAAATAGTTATTCCAAAAAAGATATACAATTGCGTTAAGAATCACTTCTTGATAGGACGCGTACTTTTTGTTTTATTTGTGAAAAATAACATTGAAAATAAAAAATAAAATAAAAATGTGTGGAAAAACGACTAAAGTTGCGAAAAGATTGAACAAAACTTGTTTACAAATGTCTGTCGAAAATAAAGTGCGTAGCGCGAGTGTGACGATGAGAATGTGTACCTCAAAACCTACAGATCTTTAAGAAACTTAATCTTCGACTGTACTTAATTAGGTAGATAATTCATAATATGAAGACACATAATAATACTCTGAGAATACTCCCATCTAAAAGAGCTCTTTTTGATAAAGTGTAATTCAGGCATTCCAAATGCAAATAATTATATTGCATTGTATGTTCAGATACAATATAAAATCACATTGTATTACGTTGAAAATCTCTCTTATTTTTAGCAGACTGTTCAGAGTTACAATAAATGTTGTTGGCAAACCCCTACAGTATTGCAGACATATACATTTATATGTAACTGCAAAAGAAAGTCAAAATAGTACCATATATGAAAGTATTGTCTAATCAATGTAAGAGTAATAATAAGCCTTACTTTTAACATATACAAATTGAGCTAATGCTAATTTACTTTTCACGGTTCATTGTATGGTCATTTGCAGATAAAGTTTTCTCTCGAAAACTTCGAAGATCAAGTAAAAAATCAGTGTTCTAATATTCATAATTTATTACCCATTCCAAGTTTTCTTTGGAAATCGCTCTTTCAGTATTTTCATAATATTTTTGCCTAAATAATACTGATTTTCCTACAATAGTTCGCCGTACAGAGAATACTGAAGACGATCTTCATCACACCTTCACCCCCTACCCTTTAGCCCATGCATCCGTTTTCGCGCACGCGCACCGTGTGCAACTCTCTGTCCAGCGCAGTTCAGCGTTCAGCTCGAAATTAGTTGCCTGCTCCATTTGATCATTTTCTATTTGTGCGTATATTTATTTTCCATAAAAAATGGATACAGAAGAAAAGAATGGGAATTCCGTAAAAATAAAGTTTGAGTGCAAATGCTGTGACAACGGTTTTGCAAGGAAGTACACCCTACAAAGACACATCAGGGAGATCCACGCGATAATTCAAAACTGATAGAAGTGCAATTCTTATGTTTATAACCTCTTTTCAGTCAAGGTAGTAAGCGACACGAGCAGACAACTAATTCTGAAGTGGGAGCCGCGTGCACACACTCTTACTTACACTTATGGTAAAGAGTAGGGGGTCCCGTGTGGGGTTGCTGGTCCTCCATCGGGCGCTTCCCCAGGTTGCGGATAGGGGAACGCTTCCCAGATATGGGTGGTACCGGGGAAATCAAATAACCCGGGGTGGACAAAAACCAGCTAGGGGAAGGAACCCCGAATTAAAACCAATGATGAGTGAGTATGAGATAAACAGAATAGCCCAAGGAAGTACAAATCTTCCCACTGGTTCCGATCGGGTGAAAGCCCCGGTGGCCGGTGCTGTTTCCATGGATTTTGGGGGGAACCAATCATACTTGGAGCGGAACGTCTGTGAGGAGCTGGGAAGTCCTTTGGACGTCACTGAGGAAGGAGCTAGCAGGGAGATATCCGTCAACAAGAAGGACATCTCAGAAATGGATGTCCAGCTTGGCGAGACATATGATCTCTTCAAACTGCTGCATGACACCATTGATGAAATGGTGGCTTTCAGCAGGGAGAAGAAGAATATGTGGCTCCCAATTAAGTACGGGCTGCAAAGAGCCGAGAGCCTCATAGTCCAACTTCGCGATCACACTATGACGACCGAAGGTCTTCATAGGGATTTGATCGAGAACGTTGGATGAACGGCGAGAACGAGGGCCATGACCCGAAAGTTAAGGAGCAAGAAGAGGACCAGCCAAAGTGGTACTCAAACAGACGAAGCCGTGGTGAATCCCACTCCCCGCGAAAGGAAGCGAGAGAGGGTGACCAATTTGAGTCCCATGGAGGCTGGACCCTCTAAGCAAAGGCGTAAGAAGCCGAGGACCGCAAACGCTTCAGCGCCAGCGACCTCGTCTCCAAACAAGAACGAAGAAGAAGAGAAGCCTGCTTCCAGCAACATCAGGAAGCAGAAAAAACCAAGGAGAAGAGCTCGACCCGAGGCGGTTCTTATCAAACCGGCTGAGGGTTTGAGCTATGCCGAGGTTCTCAAGGACCTCAAGCGAAAGGTTAGCCCTGACGCCCTTGGTGTAAAAATCAAGGGTGTCAGGGAGACCAGAAACGGAGAGGTCCTTGTAGAGCTTGGGCCTACAGGCAAGGGCAGAGCTGAGCTGTCAGCGGCAATACGCGGAGCTCTAGGGAAGGGGAGTAACGTGCGTGAGCTCGTCCCCCGGGTGGAGGTCGAGGTCTTGGACCTCGATACCTCAACAGACGAAGAGGAGGTCGAAGCGGCCGTAAGAAGCCATTTCGGCAATAAGCATGTGGGTGAGGTGAAGGTCAGCCTCATGAAAAGACCCTTCACAGGCAAACTGAGGGCTTTCATGGAGCTGACAGAAGAGTTGGCGGAGACACTTGTACGCGCAGGACACCTCAAGGTGGGGTGGGTGTCCTGCCGCGTTGGAGATGCGGCAAGGAGGGCCAAAGGGCTGTGACGTGCGAGAGTACGCCACAGTGCTGCCTCTGCGCCGTCAAAGAAGAGAAATCCCGGACCGATCCTCTGCCGGGGACGCTGAGATGCTTGGCGTATAGGGAGGCAGCCTCGTTGAAGAAGCCTCCCGTACGCCGAATGTAACATCACAGCTGGGCAGGTCCAAGAGCAAGCCCAGAAATAGGAGGAAAGGCCAAGTTGGCAAGAAAGAAGATGGCCAAAGCACGGCCAAGAAAACGGCACCTCCTGAAGTAATGCGAAAGCGGTTCCGGGGGGAATTATGCCAAGGAGAAAGGGTGGTGGTTTTTAGTGGGTCCCTTGGTAGCATCGGCGCTGTGATCTCATTATGTATATTTTCTTATATATATATATTGGGGTCACTGTGGCGGTGTTATTTAAGATCCCCACACTACCAGGAAGTGCGCACCCTTTCTGGTGTGTTTTTGAACATTTTCCATCAGCCCTCGTAAAAAAAGAAAAAAAAAAGAGTAGGGGGTGAAGTTGTGAGGAAGGTCGGCTCGTGAGTGTACGCGTCAAACACAAACTGCGCGGTCATACTGACAAAATTGTGGAATTGAGCGGTTGCGTGAATTGAACGAAACAGGTTTCTCAAGTAGCTAGACGATGTATTTATTAGGTCATGGACGCATATGAATTAGAAGCAACCCTATACATCGCCCGTGCACATGTATGGGGTAGTTGTTATTTTAGCATCCGGAGTGGTATAGTAGTTAAAATAAATGTAATAGATGGCGCTCCGATCAGGTAGGCATGTACGTGCAGTGTTATGTATAGCAAAAATACTAAAATTCATCAAAAACTTAATACTTTTTATAAATATATAAGAAAGAACAAAGTTTGCATTAACAATGGGATCATCTGTAATTAGTACTCGAAAAAATTCATGAAAACATGTAATATAATATTTGTAAAATGGAATAGAAAGATGAGAATTAAGAAAACAGTTTGAATTGTATTCATATTTTTCTATTCTTGATTTATCTAATATAATTGATTAATTTTATAAACAACTGCAATTGTTGCAGATTTCACACATTGATTAATGATATTACTTTATTAATAATAATAGTAGTAATTATATTTAAACATTAATAATTAGCCTTATAATGTACTTTTGCATTTCAATTAATCTATACATTTCCGCTTTCTAAAAATATATATCGATATATAATTTATTCATAATCAGGGTGCAGACTGTAACGGGAAACCGGGAAAAACCCGGAATTGAGTTAAAAAATTGAAAATTTACTTCTGATCGTAGCATAATTCAAGTTCTAAACATTTTAGTAATTTTTATCAATTTAGAAAAGTAATTTGTAATTTATCTGCGGTTGCAGGGAATATCGGAAAATTATTACAACTTCCCTTGGGACAAGGAATTTTTGACATGGAACGGGATTTTGTTTTCAAAAATTTACAGTGGGATTTAGAAGAAATGAATTTAAAACATCCCTGTTCACAGTCAAAATTCGTCACAATTTAAAAGTTCCATTTCCATAAATATAAAAAAGAGTGTTTCACGTAATTTTAAGAGTAGAAGTAGTATTTCGAAAAGTAAATATTGCTAAATTATAATATAATTTTTTTAACAATTTTCGTTGAGAATTGACCTTTTTTTCTTGAAAATACATCTACTTGCGGTTGAAAGCTGAATACTTTTGTTGAAAATTAATTTTATTGTTGGAAGGTTCATCACATTAAATGAAAATTCTTATCTTTAAAAAATATAGCTAGTTTCTTTAAAATCACTTCTGAACTAAAAAATGGAGTATTTCAGTAGAAAATATATATATTTCGAGTGGAAAATTGACATTTTCTATTACAAAGTTCAATAATATGGGTGTAAATTTGTCTTTCTAAATCAGAAAAAGATATTTCTTTTGAAAAATAAAAACATGAATTTTGGGAAAAAATGAAAGAACAGTTTTTTGAACATTAATAATTATTTAGTGAATAGTAAAAGAAAATATGGTTAAAAACATGGTTTAAATGTTTAGAAAACTTATGTTTTATAATAAAACATACAGAAGAACATTTATTTATCCATTACAATAGTCGCTGCAGAATAAGATACGGTGTTCATCTCAAATAGGTCGCATACACCACGCACAGCCCTTAGTGGACTTTCGGTCCCTTTTTCTTGGATAGACAGAACATTTATGTCTATTGTCAAATGAAACCTTTTCTTATGCTCTTACAGTTGGTAAATTTGATTGCAAAATTCACTCAATACCATCTTTGATGTTTCACGGTAGCCGAGAATAGGTAAATCGTTCTTGTAAGTGTGTTACCATCAAATACATAATACTACTTTCAAGAACTGTAATTGTTGATATTTTTGGGTTCCGGTTGGAATTCTGAAGTTGCAATAATTTCAGAATGCGATGATTTTAGAATACGATCTCTTGCTCGAATAGACGCTGCTGTATACTCGATCGTAGAATATAAGACGTCCTAATAATTGAAAAATTATTTTAAAAACTACTTACAATAAATTTAAATACTTCAAAACACTATGTACATACTTTATATAAGAATAAATAAATACAAATGATCAAATAATTTTCGAAGCCAGTAACACTTTCGGAACACAAAGGTATCCGTGGGGTCTCTGGCGGCACCAGCTCATTTCGGAGCACCACAGAAGCACGCCTGACGCAGTAGACTTGACGTAAATGTACCTCAAGGGAATTGGCACTCATGCTTTGTCGACAAATGGCGCTATAAGTCTGATTTTGAAATTTTAAAGCTACGAAAATCATGATTTATAAAAGGCTGGGTATAAAAGATCCCAGGGATACCTTTAAGGGTTAAAGTTCATCATTTTGATTAAAAATCATTTTCTTTGGTTGAAAAATGAGCTATTTGCTGTTATAGTATGACTTGCAGTCCGGAGCTACACAGTTTAATCCTATGATTTCGCACTAATAATTAAAGAAAAATCTTTGAACACAATATATAATTTACTTGGCTACAAGTTCTTATCAGTTAAATTGTCAATTTTACACATTTTTCTCATAGAAATTACTTTTAATGGAATATTTACAGTTTTTGAACTCTTTCCTTTTTAATTTCGGAAGAAGAAACTTTTAAATTGTGACGAATTTTGACATGCAACAAGAATTTTTAAATTATTTTGTTCTAAATCCCAGTTTCTATTTTTTATTTAAATTCCCGTTCCATATCGAAAATTCCTTGTCCGAAGAGAAATGTTATTTCTTTACCAACTCCCGGTTATAAAATGAAAACTATAATTATTTTCACTCATATGCCCGGCAGCTGTAGATTAAGTTAAAATTAATTTAATTCCTAGCCATTTTCCGTTTTTTCTAGGTCTTTCCTGGTTTCGCGATTAAGTCCCCACCCTGATTATAAATAAATAATGTGTAAATATAATTATTTAGAGAGCGGAAATGTCTAGACGAATTAATAAAAAAGTATATTGTAAGGCGAATTATGAATGTTTAAATATTATTAGTACTATTATTATTAGTCAAGTAATATTATCAATCAATGTTTGAAATTTTCAACAAATACAATTGTTCGTAAAATTAATTGATTACATTAGCAAAATAAACAATAGAATAATATGAATACAATTGAAAATATTTTCAAAATACTCATTTTTATATTCAATTTTCCTAATATTAAATTACATGTTTTCATGCATTTTTTGGATTACTTATTACAACTGCTCTTATCGTTGCTGAAAAATTTGTTCTTACTTTAATATTCATAAAAAGTATCAAGTTTTAAATGCATTTGAGTGTTTTTGCTATACATAACAACGCAAAGACAGGCCTACCTGATCGGAGTGCCATCTATTGGATTTATTTGAATTACGATACCCCTATGGATGCTATAAGAACATAAAGAGTTGGGGCGATGCATAGGGATGATTCACAAAGGAATAACAAAGATATTAGGTCTTAGAAAAGATATTTTACCTAGATGTGGAAAGGGTCAGGAGTGGGGACGGCCGATATATATATGTATATAACTACATTTTTGAACATATCGAGGTGCTGCCCTCTACAACTTTTTGCCGTTTCTATGGCAAACGCGTCCACACGATCATATCAATAGGGGTGCGTTCCAGGCGACCACCTGGGTGAATTGGTGGGTGAAGCAAAGAAGTGGGCGGAGTTTACTAGAGTGAAGTGGAAGGAAAATGGTAGAATGAACTGTTTCGAGTGTGCGTCGGGTGTATGTTTGGTGAAAGATAGTTGAGGTTATGTTACACAAATTTAGGAAAATGCAAGAACAGGATAATATTTTAATTTCTGCTTCATTAATGAGGTTATTGTTATTAAAAACAGTGATGTATTCAATAATAGTGGAAAGTGATGAAGATACTAAAGTTCAGTCTACAATTAAACTTGCGTTTCCCCCCAATTTCACTGTTCACTCATTTTGACCCATAGTTTTAGTAGGTGAAATCATGATTTAAGCATACACGGTTTAGCCACACGCAACTAAAAAAAAGTTAACCAATAAGGAGCAACTCCACCACTTTTAACCATATTGGATAAATGAGCGCGCGACAATGAAGTATATTTGAAAGGAAGTAAATGCAATGAGCGAAGATTGTAAGTAAAAAATAAAGAAATTATATAGTTTATAAATAAATTTAATTAGTTTGAAAATAATGAAATTTTTGAAATGCGTAATCTAAAGTATAAACAAATATATAATATCTAAATTGTAATATAGAAGAAATACTTAGACATATAGATAACATAACCTCTCAAGGCACCTGAGGAGTTGTGCCTTTTAACGCGAATGAAATGAAGTATCATCCACCTAAGGAAAAAAGAATATTGTTTTCGGGCTGAAAGCAGAAATAAATAAATGCAAAATAATCGATATCATATCCTGTATTATGGTAATATCCGTTTTTATATTTCGTATATACATAAGCACTAAATGAGAACAAAAGAACCCTCTCAGGGTACACAAAGTCACATGTTCAGATCTTATATTCATATGAAATAATGATTTCAATGGTATTTTCAATAGAAACACCACTACAATTTTCACAAAGTTAATCTTAACACGATGCGCTTTCACAAACGGATAGCGTCAGCAGTGTCCGCTTCTTGCACCTTATTTGAATATTGACAACTTTCACAGGTATTGACATTGATTTACAATGTAGCCATAATTCATGATTTCAAATCTTTTGAGGAACATCGACACGCTATCGGTTGCTGTGATAACCAAGATGGCTAAAAGTGGTGGAGTGCGAATGGGGACGAAATTGGGGGAGCTGATGGCTAGACCGTGTATTCTTAAATCATGGGTGAAATGGTCACCCATCGAGTGACCCCCACTCTTCAGCCGAGTCAGTGTCTCCAGAACGTGGGATTTTTTGGCCCCCACTACTCTCCAATCTTGGAGCGAGATTCAAACGTAGCGTGTGGGTGAGTCGACTCTGTTAAATGCTGCGAAGCCCAGCCTCGTGTAAAGCCGAAAATGCACGAGCAGGAACCCGAGCTCTCCCGACTTCACGTATGACGATCTAGTTACTTCTCAATTTATTCAGGTTTTAAAATCGCGAGTTAGCTTAGAACCATTAGGCTTATTGCGAAGAGGCAAATATAATGGACTTTATGTAAATAGATATAGGAGACAAGACTTCTGGGTCTAAAATGTTTCAAATTTTGTTCTGCATGTCTTAGTCATATTTTTAGTAAACAATAGATTTTTCACAAATAAAAAACAAATTTTCGACAAAATAGTTAAATTTTCAACCTAAGAAATTACTTTAAACAATACATTTTTTAAGTTGAACATTGTAGTTTATACTGAAGTTAGCAGTTGAAAAATTTAAATTCTAAAACCAAATAAATGCGAATTTTCAACAAAAGAAATCAATTTTTACCTAAAAGAAATGAATTTTTAAAGAAGAATAATTCAACGAAAAATTGAATAGATAAATTTTCAGTTGAAAAATAATTATCAACCCCAAAAAATCAAAGTTTCAACAAAATGCTTAAATTTCCAAGCAAAAAATTAAATTTGCAAACAAACAATTTAATTTTCAACCCAATAACTTTCTAGCGAAAACAGAAATTCAAAATTTTCAAAATCAATGAACTTTCAATCATTTTATACCAAAATAAAAGAAGTTTCACCAATAATGTATTTTCATCCAAAGAAATGAATTCTTGATTAAAATAGATGAATTTTGAAACAAGGAGAATAATTTTCTACCAAAAAAGAATTTTTGATTGAGAAAGGTCAATCTCCTACTAACAAAATTCAACCAAAAATGATACAGTTACATTTTTAGTGTAAGAACATTTTTTTCAACAATAAAAAAATCGAATTTTCAACAAAACAGTTAAATTATCAACCAAAATAGTTCTCTACAAAAATTTTAATTTTAAAATAGTTTTATTTTCGATGTAAGATATGAATTTTCATCTGAAAAATGTTTTTAAAAAAACACACGCACAATCGAATTTACAACAGAATATTTCAATTTTTAAACATATAATTGGATTTTCAATTTAAACATTATTTTTCAACTAAAAATGGAATGGAATGAATTCTGAGGGAAAATTAAAAAAAAGATCACAATTTTTTAACATTATGTCGTAATTTTGCCATATTATATAATTTTAGAAAAAAATAAGGAATTTAATTCTTATTAAGCCTTCTTGCGCAATTTTGTTGTACCATTTTTTGTTATGTTTATGTTGGTTTGTAAAATTTGCTTTCAAATTTGAGTAAGTTTACGAGATATTTAGAAATTTTAAAACTATTAAAAAATAATTAAAACTTGCAAATAAATCAGGAAAAAATTGAATAATTCTTAAAGATTAGAAGATTAGAAGGTCTGAAAATATTAAAAAAAAGAATTGTTTTTCTAATAATCGTTTGAAAATTTTAAATAATCTTTATTAAAAAAAATGTACTTTAAAAAAAATTCAAAAAGATATTGAAACACATTAAACGATTTCCTCAAATTTAAAAGAAGATTGTAGAATATTTTAAAGCAAAATGTTTCGATTTGATAAGATTAAAGATTTTAAAAAACGTAAATAATCCAGTAAATTCAAGGAATATTTAGAAGAATGGAAGAGATTTAAATCTAATTTTAAACTGAAATTTTTTAGAAATGTAGATTTAAAAAAATTTCAAAAAAATAAACTTTAGAAGCTTTAAGGGAATTCAGAAAGATTTCCAGAAGATAAAATAATTTTTCTTGAAATTCGTGTCAAAAATTTAGAAGATTATATAAGTCAGGTTTTTGACAACTTGAATGCTTTTTTTGAATTTTCAGAAAAATGTAGTAAGTTAAAAATATTGTTTTAAAATTTATTTTGTTATAAACGTATTAGAAATATTTAAAAACCTGAAAAAATTCCTCAAAATTGATCAATTATTCATTGATATTTTCCAAACTTCTAAATGTTCTAAACATCTTTTAAAAAGACTTGAATTTTTCTAATATTTTTTTAAATCCAATAAAATAAAAAAAAATTAAAGTCCTCTAGGTTCTTTTTTGATACATCTCAATTCATGCTATTTTGGGCTATAATCACAATTTTGAGGATTTTAAGAGAAAAAGACAAAAAGTTATTAACTTGACCTCATTCAAAAGACTAATTATTTGATGAAAATGTTGTCACATTTTCCTTTGAATGTGGTGAGGAACGGGATTTCATTAAAAAATGTTTGGGATTTTTTGAACAGAAAACTGCATGAATTTCTGAACTTTCTTATTTTTATTTTTAAGTGTATTTTAATCTGCTTTACGTTTAGTGAAAAATCATATGCTGGAAAACGATAAGAGAAATATCTATTTCTTCAATTTCAACTATAATTTGAAAGGCGATTCTTCATAGTATTTTACTAACTAATGGAGATATTTTAACAATTTTATTCCTGCAATCTATTCCCTAAGGTCAAACATGGTACACAAATATCGTAAAATTTAAAAAACACCAACTAGTTACATGAATTTTTTCAATAAAAATCAATGTGTATCATATTCAAATAAATGTTGGCAATATTTATAAAAGTATTATTATTTTTTATTTTAAAAATTAGTGTGTGGAGAGTACAGTTTTTATTTGAAATTTCACGACGGTTTTTTGTACCATGTTTGACCCTCGGCCAGAATCAAGGAAAAATAATCTAAAAATATGTTCATTAGTTTTTCAAATGCTACAAAGATAACCTTTAAAAATCTTTACAAGTTTAAATTATTTTCGAATCTTTTCAAAATTTTTGAATATCTCTTAAACTTACTCAAATATGAAAGAATTATGTTCCTTAATTTTTCGAAAGTTAAGTAATATGGAAAAATTACAACATTTTGTTTCAAAATAGTTTGCGTACTTTTTAAACATCTTATAATAATAAAAAATGTTTTGTAATCTTTTTTCAATTTTCTGTTAGAATTCATTCCAAAACAATTATTTACATATTTTCCCAAGGAGTTTCTTTGATTATCTTTCATTATCTGTCAGTCCTTCGTTTATCGACTTTTTATTAATATTTTTTCATTTTACATACATATCTATTACATCTTATCAAAATTTAATATAAAAATCTTAAATGTTAAGTGTATTTAAATATTACAATTTTTAATGTTTCCAAAATTTTAGAAATAATTTAACAAATTCTACGTGTAATTAAAATCAACTTTTTTAAAATCTCATTCAACTTATTCCAAGTTATCTTTTTTAATTTTCAAAATTTATGTAATTACTTAATCTGTTTGGAAATAATTGAACCTCTTGCGATTAAAAGCGGGGATTCTGCTTAAGAAGAAATGTGCTGAAAGTAATTTAAAAAAAAATCGTTCGAATTTTAATTTTAAAGACTGATAATTGTACACAATTTCCAGGTGCATCTTCCTTATTCTTCTACAAGAATTTTTAAGTTTTTTAAATCAATTCATCCTACGTTCCTGAAACTCTTCTGAAGCTTAAATTATTTTTTAATCTCATCAATTCTACTCAACATTTATTGAATTTATTCGATTATTTACATTTTTTTAAAATTTCTAATGTTATCGAATTAAAAAATGTGGATTTTAAAATCTTCTACACTCTTTTTCGAAATTTTAGAAAATTTTTTGATGTGTTTAAAAATCTTCTTTAATTTTCTACTAAATCACATTTTTCAAAATAAAAAATCACTAAAAATTTTCACACGATAATTAGGAAAATAATTCTTTTTTTCTAATCTTGTCAGGTTTTATAATATTTAAGAATTATTCCAATTTTTCCTGATATTTTTTTATTTTACAAAATTTAAAAAAATAGCCTTTAAACTTTTTCAGATACTTTGACAATTTTTGACATCTTTTTGAATGTTTTGAAATGCTTTAAAATAATCTCCTAAAATTAATTTTTCGAAATAAAAAATTATTTTAATTATTTCTAGGAACCTAAAATAATTTTTTTCATATTCATGAAAAGTTACCAAATTCTTGAAAAATATTTACAAGTTTTAATTATTTTTGTATTCTTTCAAAATTTCTGAATATCTCTTAAACTTACTTAAATTTGAAAGTAGATTTTTAAAGCAACATATAATTTTAAAAAATCGTGTAACAAAATTTCACGAAAACTCCTAATAAGAATTATGTTCCTTAATTAAAGATGTCAAAAAATTGACTCATAACCTTTTAAATTTTTCCAAGGAATTTTAAGAAAAATAGTCTTACCTCCTTGAAATCTTTTGGAATTCCTTTAAAGTTTCTAAAGTTTATGTTTGAATTCTTTAAAAATCTAAGTTTCTGATTTTGCTTTAAAATCATCTACAGTCTTCCTTTTAATTTTAGGAAATTCTTTCACATGTTGTCGGACCTTCTAAGCCTTCTAATCATTAAAAACTATTTAAATTTTTCCTGATTTTCTTTGAAATTCTTCAAAATGAAAAAGATTGCCTTAAAATCTTCAGTTTCATTATTGAGAATTTTAAACATACTTATAGTAGTTTTTTTAACCAAAATAAATTTTTTTTAAATGTGCAAGACAATTGCGCAATAAATTGTCTGAACTTTCATTCTCTTGACACCCTGCGAAATTCAGTTTACTTAAAAACTCCTCCAAATAGCCAGTTAGCCACCGAAAACGAATCGGGAGGTACCCCAGGCGGGGTGGGGCCAGGGGGCACACCGAAAGTTGTTGAACATTGAATTGCTCGAGGAAATACCTCATTATATTCAAAATTAAGAGGGTCTAAAAATATTCTATTTTTATTATTATTTTGAAATTAATTAATTTCTCTTACTGTTGATTTGAAAAGAGAATTTTTCGTGATGATGCATAAATAAATTTAAAAGAAATTCTTTTCGTAATGTTACGTCTCAGATGAGATCCACTTACCTTGCTATAAAATAATTTTAGCTAAACTTACGCTACTTCCTCTTTCTTTGATTCTAATTTTGTTTAAAATTAGAAAGCATGGAATGAGGAACAAGCAAAGTGGAAGGTTGAAATAATCGAATCATTGATTTAAAACAGGTTAAGATATACAATTATAA
The DNA here is from genome assembly GCF_010883055.1 of Belonocnema kinseyi. NCBI lineage: Eukaryota > Metazoa > Arthropoda > Insecta > Hymenoptera > Cynipidae > Belonocnema > Belonocnema kinseyi. The sequence goes on along the minus strand of NC_046665.1, from coordinate 23,756,799 downwards.
TTTATTAAGATCAAGTTACATGTGTGATATCTGTGAATTTGTTTTTATTTGATTCGACATATGCAGTATGGAACTGCTCGAGAATCGAGAATCCTGGTCAGGGACTCGGTTCGTAGAGTTGTTCGATCTCCCTTCCTTTCCTATTGTATAAATGTACAATAGGTTGATGGTGTGTTTTCTTAGGAGGGCTTCCTTGCTTGTTAAAGGGGCTAACAGAGTTTAAGTCAAACTGATGTTAAAGTTATTTATTTTGAGGTAAATGATATTTTAATGAGTTCAATGGTTTCACTGATTCTAAACTTTGTTTAAAAAAAGTTCCGGAGAGTTCTTGGGGAGAGATTCGACAATATAAATAAACTGTTTATAAACTTCCGGAGAGTTGTTGGGTAGCGGTTCGATGGTAGAGATAAACTTGTCTTAACCCTTTACGACGTGGGTATATATAGGCCATTTTCTGACATTGATTTATGGCATGATGACAGAGATCTTGGAATATTGCGTGGGTGGAAGGCCACACGCTGATCCTTGCAATGCATTCTATTGAGGGGTAGTCGAAGACCACATATCATTATGACGTTTATGCCCTTTTCACCAATTGGACCATAGTAGATGGGCCTCGCGTGTTCCTTCGTGGGGCTTGCTTCCTTCTGATTGGTTATGACGTCAATGACCGTGCATTCACATGATTCACATTGGTATTACTTGATATTTCTTAGAATTTAACATATAATGTATAATACGATTGAGAGTATAAATATTAAATGTTTATAACAATAATAATTAATATTAATTGATCATGGTGATTAATAATAGAAGATAATAAAAGATTAATTTATAAATAACTCAGTTTTCATATATATATATATATAATATAAAGTGGTTCATGTATCTATGGTCGGTATGGTAGGGTGTTTTGGATAACCCTTTAATAATCGATAATTGTTCCTCAGAGAATATATTCGAAGAATACTTTTATGGTATCGATAACACAGGCCAATAAAATTGGACAAAAGCCAGAAAGCAGACCAAACATTTCCGAAGGATTTTGATGTGCTGAATCCGAATCCGAAATCGAAATTGCTCCTGTACGTCAGGTTTTCAAGATATTCATTTCTACGAAAGCCGTTTCCTAGGAGAAGAAACCACCCCTAATAAGCCACAAGCATGCTAACACACCTGACACTGGGAACAATAAGTTTAGTCGCATATTTTTCTTGGAATAATGAAGTTCCATGCCACAATTGGTTTAACCCACCTACCTGCTAATCCACCTAAGCCCAGAAATCACCCCTACCAAATCATAAGCAGGCTAACCCACCTAACCCTGGGAGCAACGAATTTAGTCGTTTACATTTTGTGAAATAATTGAATTCCACACTACAAGTGGGCTAACCTTGAAATGAAAATTTTCAATTTAGCGTATTAACCCATTAACGCCGAGATGGTATGTCATTGTCCCTGGAAAATATTATTTGAGGGATTTTCGAGGGTTTCTTTTCGATTGGCTCGGTTTTTTGTTATAACTCCTAGAAGAGCGAATATCGAAAACAGAGCTTTAAAAAAATTTTACTATTATGATTCATTTAATATTGTAAATTTACTTAGGATTTTGCAGCCACTTAAGGCTGGACTTGCGATTGTCCAGCTAAGCAAAAAGTACTTAATATTTTCCAGCGAATTAAGGCAACACATTAGATTGCCTAGCCAATTATGGCAAGCCTTTGGATTTCCAGCCAATAAAGGCAAGACTTTTTATCGTGCAGCCAGTCAAGAAAAGACTTTAAATCCTCTAGCCAGGCAAGGCAAGACTTACGATTGGTCAGCCAGTTAAGGCAAGACTTGGGATTGTCCAGCTAAGCAAGGAAGTACTTAATATTTTCGAATCAATGGAGGAAAGACTTTAGATTGTCCAGCTAATTAAGGAAAGACTTACGATTGCCCATTCAGTTAAGGCAAGACTTGGGATTGTCCAGCTACGCAAGGAAGTACTTAATATTTTCCAGCCAATCAAGGCAATACATTAGATTGCCCAGCCAATTATGGCAAGCCTTTGGATTTCCCAGCCAATAAAAGCAAGACTTTTTATCATCCAGCCAGTCAAGAAAAGACTTTGAATCGTTTAGCCAGGCAAGGCAAGATTTGCGATTGGCCAGCCAGTTAAGGCAAGACTTGGGATTGTCCAGCTAAGCAAGGAAGTACTTAATATTTTCGAATCAATTGAGGCAAGACTTTAGATTGTCCAGCCGATCAAGGAAAGACTTATGATTGTCCATTCAGTTAAGGCAAGACTTGGGATTGTCCAGCTACGCAAGGAAGTACTTAATATTTTCCAGCCAATTAAGGCAAGACTTTAGATTGCCCAGCCAATTATGGCAAGCCTTTGGATTTACCAGCCAATAAAAGCAAGACTTTTTGTCGTTCAGCCAGTTAAGACAAGACTTTGAATCTTCTAGCCAGGCAAGGCAAGACTTGCGATTGCCCAGCCAGTTAAGGCAAGACTTGGGATTGTCCAGCTAAGCAAGGAAGTACTTAATATTTTCGAATCAATTGAGGCAAGACTTTAGATTGTCCAGCCGATCAA
>NC_046665.1:23751928-23754118 GCF_010883055.1 Belonocnema kinseyi | reverse complement strand
GAAGTACTTAATATTTTCCAGCCAATTAAGGCAAGACTTTAGATTGCCCAGCCAATTATGGCAAGCCTTTGGATTTACCAGCCAATAAAAGCAAGACTTTTTTTCGTTCAGCCAGTTAAGACAAGACTTTGAATCTTCTAGCCAGGCAAGGCAAGACTTGCGATTGCCTAGCCAGTTAAGGCAAGACTTGGGATTGTCCAGCTAAGCAAGGAAGTACTTAATATTTTCCTGTCAATTGAGGCAAGACTTTAGATTGCCCAGCCAGTCAAGGCAAGACCTTGAATCGCCCAGTCAACCAAGGCAAGACTTTGAATCGTCCAGTCAGTCAAGGCAAGACTTACGATTACCCATTCAGTTAAGGCAAGACTTAGGATTGTCCAGCTACGCAAGGAAGTACTTAATATTTTCCAACCAATTAAGGCAAGACTTTAGATTACCTAGCCAATCAAGGAAAGACTTTAGATTGCCCAGCCAGTCAAGGCAAGACTTACGATTGCCCAGCCAGTTAAGGCAAGACTTACGGTCGTATGTCCAATGAAGGTGAAACTAATTGCTTGTTTTCTTATGGAAGCGTTCGGGCTTCATGTCAAACATTGCATTGACCTTGATAATGTTGCTCTTTTTGGTGAAAGTCTTGATGAACGCGTTCGCCCATTTCTTCACTAAATGCTCCAAAATTTTCTGGGAAATAATCCAAATGAGATTTGAGAAAATGTAATTTCATACTCATCAAACAACTTAATCTTTTAAAATTTTTAATATACTAGATACAATAGTTCTAAACTTTGGATCTCGATTGTTCCCTAAAAATTTCTGTACAACATCTTGAAACTCAACCATGCATCCTTTTCAACAGATGTCATGGTTTTGATAAAGTCATCATCTTTGATAAGTTTTTTTATATCAGGCCCAGCCAAAATACCTTCCTTAACTTTGGCATCACTTAATTGCGAAAATGTAGACCTGATATAATTGAAACATTCTCCTTCGGTCCTTAGGGCTTTCACAAATTGCTTCATTGATCCTAGTTTTATATGTAGTGGTGGCAATAATACTTTCTTTCTGTTAACAAGACTTTCATAAACAACATTATACTGACCAACTGTCCACTCTAATATGTCTGGCAATTTCTCCTTTATCCAATGTTCATCCCTTGCACGACTATCCCAAAGTAAAGAAAAGAAGGGTATTTAATGTTTCCTGATTGTAAACCTATTATAAGATTTATCATTTTGAAGTCACCACAAATAAGCCAATTATGGACATTGTATTTCATTTTTATCAGGAGTAACTGGAAAGCATCATAAGATTCTTTCAGTGTAGTTGAGTGACCTACTGGAATTGCAGCGTACTTATTTCCATTATGTAATAGTACTGCTTTCAGACTTCCTGTAGACGAATCTATGAAAAGACGCCAATCCTCTGGCGTATATAATTTTATTTTATATAAATTAATGAGTCCTTCGATATCATTACAATACACAATCGGACTGTCCATTGAAAAGTACTTGATAAACTTTTCTTCTCTATTTCTGTAAACAATTACGCTAGTGCCAGGTAACAATAGTTTTTTCTCTTTGAGTCTTGAAGCGCAAAGCTCAGCTTTATCTTTTGGAAGATCAAGATCACGTATAAAATCGTCTAATCCGTCTTGGTCAAAAAATTGAGGACTTTCATCATCTGATTCTTCGCAAGAAGAATCTTTAGTTACATTAGGATCGTCAGTATCCATTGATTCGTGAGAATCGGTCACTTTTGTTTTCAGAGTGATTTCCAATACCAATCTTGGCTGGTGTAACACTTTTTACATCAGGGTAAACGATCTTCTTCAAATACTTTTTAGAAAAACCTCCTGTTTTGCATAAGCAAAAGTAACAATCAGTACTATGATCATTGAGCTCACGCCAAACAGGTGGTTGAATAACAGTCTGCGTCTTGGTACTTTCATCTTCCCAATTTGACAAATTTAATCTACAAGCATGACAAAATGAGGTTGGTACCCACGGTTTATCCAAATTTTTCATTGAAGTCCCATAACAGTTGAAGTATGACGTTTTTAGCGAATCATTAATTGATCAACGGTATTTCTCCCAGGTGTATACATATGAAACCGGTATTGCCATTTAGCGGCCAGTAGGCACACTTGTAGGCACTGTCGGAACTTACCATTTGTGCTAATTGGCGTATTGT
>NC_046665.1:23750407-23751828 GCF_010883055.1 Belonocnema kinseyi | reverse complement strand
GGCGTCATTTGAAGGATCAAGCTCGACGAAAATGGTTCACATTAGTGAATACTAATGCCATCTCTTAGAATTTTCAGGTACTTATCAGACTGCCTAGTAGAAATAAATTTTATATACCATCTTAATCGGCGGAAATGTATTGCTGGCAAAAGCTTTATCCGATTTTACGATTGTGCATTATAATAAAGCAGGAGGAAGAAGCAGAAGGACTCGCAGTTTTATCACATCTATTCTATGTAAACCGAAAAACCTTCTTGCTTCCACGAAAATATATCTCTTACAATAAGTTAAAGTCGAGAACGTAGACACCTGGCCCAAAAGTAACTTCAATTTACTCAATTTTTTCTATCTATACGGAAATCTATTCAATGTAAAGTCAATTGAAAAGTTTGAGTATTGTTCATTTCATTCAAAATTCCTCAAATCTAAGTTGGGGGGGTGTCGCGGCCTGTGACCGTTATATATACATAATATTTACTTATTTATAATAATGATTAATTGTCAATATCAATTATATAAAATACTCAGAACCTATAAATTACACAGGCCGACAAATTGTAAAGCCAGAGACTAGACCTAACATTTCCGAAGGATTTTGATGCGCTGAATCCGTATCCTTGCTCAAAATTGCTCCCGTGCGACAGGTTTTCAAGATATCCTAACCTAAATGTGCAAAAAACGCGTTTTTAGCTATTTTTGAGGTTATGTAACCGAACAAGAAAAATGTCTACCAAAAAAGCTATATGGAATTTGAAAACACTAATCTTCCCCTTTCAAACCTACTTGGATTTTTTTAGTATATCTTTATTTTTCACCAAAATATTGAAATTTGAAATTTTTTATTTTAGCGTTTTAACCCATTAACGCTAAAGTATTCAGATTTATACAACGCATTATATATTTCTGACAGTACGATATTTTTTCTTCAAAATATTATCTCAGGGGTTTTCAAGGGTGCCTTTTCTATTGCCGGTGTCAGTTTTTTGTTATACTGCCTAGAAGATCCCATACGGCGGCCACAATTTAGGGCTTTAAAAACGAACAAAGGATCCCGCACAAAATACCAACAAAAAAGCGTTCAGTCATTTGGAACCAAACTTCGCACAATGATAAACCAAAAGAAGACGGACTGCGCAGAATGCTACTGCGCACTCTGTGTGCATTCTAATGTTCACATTCGCTGTATGTGCGCGCCCTTCTATGGCGCAGACAGTCTTCGATAGTGAGTTTTGGAATTTCCACGTTACTGTTCATTATAAGAAAAAAATGAGTTCAAGAACTCCTTGCGCTAAGAAAGTTAAAAGGTTTTGTCACGTTTGTGGAAAGTACCAGGTGTATACATATGAAACCGATATTTTTTCAAGAAAAAAACACATTTATTTCAAGAGAATGATAACAAATATTTTATTCAAAGTATGCGC
>NC_046665.1:23748680-23750307 GCF_010883055.1 Belonocnema kinseyi | reverse complement strand
GGGCGCCCAAAAGAGGTCACTACACCAGAAAATGTCGAAAAAATCCATGATATGATGTTGAATGATCCCCAAGTGAAATTGAGAGAGGTAGCTAATGCTGTAAGCATATCATTGGAACGTGTGGGAAATATCGTGCATTCAGTTTTCGGCATGAAGTAGCTCTGCGCGCAATGGGTGTGGCGTTGGCTCACAGTGGACCAAAACCGAATTCGTGTGACAACTTCCCAGCAGAATTTGGCATTATTTTCGCGTAAGCCGACCGAGTTTTTGCGCCGATTCATAACCATGGATGAAACCTGGATCCACTACTACACTCCTGAGTCAACGCAACAGGGCCAAAATGCCAAAGTGCTCCGAAGCGTCCAAAAACGCAACAATGGGTCGGAAAGGTTATGGCCGCATTTGAAGAAGAAAAAACCGCTTTATCATCACGACAATTCGCCTGTTCAATCGTGCTTAGTTGCACATGCAAAATTGCATGAAATCGGCTTTGAATTGGTTGCTCAGCCACCGTATTCACCAGACCTTGCCCCCAGCGACTATTACTTGTTCCCTAACCTGAAGAGATGGCTCACCGGTAAGCGTTTTTACTCAAATGAGGAGCTCATAGTTGAAACTGAGGCGTATTTTGGAGACCTTCCGATCGAGTACTTTTCGGACGTTATCAAAAAGTTAGAGTTTACTTAAGACTTTGTATTCTCATGAATACGCGATTTTTCCTCCGTCTAAAGATTCCCCAACGGGAACAGAAAAAGTTCAAATCCTATTCCTCGCATTCGACTTAGTAAAATTTAACGAAAGCATTTATTTAACCTATTTATCATTATTGAATCTTTTTATAACTTATAAATTCGAAAAATATTCAAATTTATATTTATTTATAATTTAATAATTTATTTAAACGTCTTAAAAATGCAACAAAAAAATCAATGCAAATGTTTGAATTTAAATAATTTTAACTCTAGAAAGACAGAGTTGAATTGGTGAGAATTAAAATTTCAGGATTTACATTCTGCATGAAGGAATTAAAACAACTTATTACACATATTTTGTAAACTTATTAGAAGGAATTAAATAAAATTAAAATATCACCATTTCTGAGGAATAAAAAATATCTCTGTGATGTAAGTTACCGGTACAATTAGAAGGAATTAAATATATTGAAAACACGTTCTCTTTAAGAGAATAGAAAACGGTGTGGCGGTCGCTATGGAAATAGAAGTGAATAAGTTTAGGTTTCTTATTCTTATTGTAGCATTTTAGAGAAATGGAAAAATCGCGCATTCAAAATAATAGAATAATCTTCACTTTTGCGCTGAAATCCGAAAATATTCATTTTTCTCTATTCTACGCTTATTACCGGGTTATTTATTAGATTGTTTTGAAAATATATGTATGTTTTTTATTAACTAATTTTTATTATAATTGTTCTAACTTAATTTTAAACCTATTTTGTACTCTTTATTTTTACTTTTTGTTTGTTTATTGTCACTAGACATGGACCTAATTTAATGCGGAACTTTAACTTCCTGTTTTATACTATTTACGTTGTGTTGCAAGATACATAATTTAAATTTTTTTATATTCTTTCGTTGTTTTGTTACATTGTTTATCTTTCACACATTTT
>NC_046665.1:23735452-23748580 GCF_010883055.1 Belonocnema kinseyi | reverse complement strand
ATTTTTGAGGAAAATAGTGAGTGAAACAGGTCCAACATGGTTTTACATGCACGTAATATATGATAAAATAGAGTTTTTATGTGAAATTGTGGTTTAATAAAAGTGCTATGAATCGTTCAGTGATCCTGTGTTGTTTGAGGACGTGTTTCAAATTATAGTTATTATAAGAAAATTTGTGATAATTAAAAAAGAATTCAAACCGACTTTTGTATGTAATTAGGATTATATGAGATAAAAAAATTATTTAATAGTATGATAAGTATATAGTATTCTTCGTTTTCATTTTAGAAGTAGGAAATATTATCTTTACAATTTCTCAAAAGCTTTCTCTTTTTTTAAAAATAATATTCCTGCTATATTCTTTCAGGGTGAAATTTTATTTTTAGAAATCAACGTCTTCATATCGTCGTATGAAGTGGTAAAGATTGTGATTGATTGGGCCTTTATAATTATTTCGTACTTCTATTTCATATCCAAGCAAAACACGCACATTTTGGTCTACGTATTTTTCTGTGCAATTCTGTTACATACTCGAAGTACATCGGGGGTTTATAAACTGTATTCTACATTCGCAACACATTGTTAAAAATATTTCTGGTCTAGCTGAGTGCCATGTTGTTTTAAACTCATAACCTTGTTGTAAGGTAGTTAGATAGTTACTAAAACAATGAATACAAAGTCTAACTGAGGTATACACGTTAACAAACATTCCTATTGTATTTGATAATAACATATAACATGAGCACTTGCATAAATATTCGTGGCTTTGTAGATGGTTTCGTGGATAAATTTCGTCAATATAATTTTCATCAATATGTCCTGTATGTGCTACTGATGGAATTTCTGTTGTTGGAATCATTTCTGTGTAAAAAAGAATAGGTTCCAAATTAGTGTAAGTATAGTTGTAAAATTCTTTTTAAATTATTTTTTTTTACTGAAAATTGATATAAAATGAACTTTTGAAAACACTTTTCTTGAAAACTTTTCTTAATCTAAGAATATGTAGTAACTGAGCAATAGACTAGTGCCTCAACTGAACACTATTTCTCAACGAAAAAAAATGGTTTTCGAAATTATTGTTATATAATCTTCATTTTTTAAATTAATTAAAATACGTAATTTGTGCACACTGTAACTTAATCATATAATCGTGCGCCTAGACGCTTTGAAAAATCGCACTCGCCGAGGATTGAACCCTATACCTAAACTACCTAAACTCGTGTGTCCTAACCGCGCGCTCTAACGACTTCGCTATAGAAGCACTTGGATTTCGATGACAAAATCTTGGGTAAGAATTTCGAGGCAGGGTCGTACCAAGTCATATGGTGAGCCTCAACCAACTTCAAACTAAAATTTGTTGAACTCAACTTTAATATACCATCTTTTATTTAGAAAAATTTTATAATTGAATTTTCCTTATTTCAAAAAAGGCTCGATACTTTTTTTTCTTAATATATTTCGAAATGTTATAAAACATCTCAAAGTAATTAACAATAAACAAAAATTCTCCATAAAATGCGCAATTTTCAATTTATCCAATTCTTTTACTGTATATAATACTTTTTTTTAATGCTAAATAACTTTTCTTAAACAAAAATGTAAAATATGTGAAAAAGCGAAGTAAGTTTCACTTATTTAACGAGGCATTTAATACATTTTGTTTTTAAATATTTAAAGCGCTTAAAACGACCCAAAAGTAATAAATAATATTGAAAAGTTGCAAGTACAAAAATGCTTTAATAAGATCAAGGACAAAACATAATGTTCTGCTATATGAAAATTTTCATAAACTGCACAGATTTCAATTTATCGAATTCTTTTATCATACCTTTTTTAACAAAGATTTGAATCTGGAATTGCTTTCCTAAAAAAACAATTTAAAATATGCAAAAAATAATTGAACTTCACTTGTTCTACAAAGGGCTCAATACTTTTTTCTTTAAAAATTTAATCCGCTTAAAAACTATGTACAGCATATTTTAAATAGAAAATACTTTGAAAGCAAAAGAAACAAGAATTCTGTAAAGAAGAAGAATTCTGTGCAAGAACTTGCAGGTTAAAAGCGATCTCACGGTGGTCGGCTGAAAAATATTTGTTTGCTTCCTCCTTGCATTCTCAAAAACTTTTTAGTTGTCAACTTTTTTATTGTTCCTTTATAAAATGAAGCGCATTCTTAATAGAGTTTTTCACAATTTTAGTGAATTCTTTTATCTCAAATATTTTGCTTTAAAAACGCATTGCATGTTTTTAAATTATCAAGAAAATGTAATAATTGTATTTTAAAGCATTTTTCAAAGCTTATAACTTTGTTTTATGCTGTCATATATTTATTTTTTATTATTTACATGATAAAAAAGAATTATGTAAGTACATGGGTGATGGCTAAAATGTTAACCATTTGTAGTCCAAGAAATTTTCTATGATTAATGAATTCTTTGACTGAATAATTTGATTTTTATTGAGTTTTTATAAATATACATACTAATAATATGCGCATTAAATTTTCTATAATTAATGACATGTTGAAATGAAATTTTCTATGATCATTGAATTCATTGACTGAAAAACTTAATTCTGTTAATTATATTTTAAAAAACCTAAATCTATACTTAATTATGTAAAATAGCAACATTATATGCGCGCTAAAGTACGCAGGTAGCATTGCATTGCTAATTAATAACATAAAAATGCAAAACAAGATATTAACTATTTCAGATAGCAAGTAAGAATATAAGATTGAAAATTATTTAAAACATTCCTGTCTAATAAAGGAATTTTTTTACATTAAGGAAAAATTCATTCTTTGAATTCGTCTAGATTAACATTTTTTTCTGAAGTTAAAAAATCTGTTGCCTAAAACTTATTTAGTTTAAATTAGCATAACACATGATCATTTTATTTTTTCAAAACTATTTTTTTTCTTACTAATAACTTTCATGAATTTTGCCATTTTCGTGATTTTCAAACTGCTATTATTGAACACGAAAATTGTGTGTTAACAAAATACAACTATGTCTTACAACTCTAATTTAAATTAAATAAGGTTCACAGAACAAAATTTTTAACTTTTTAAAAATCAATTTTTATCTAGCCGAATCCAAAAAAGTAATATTTCTTTATTGAATAAAGAATTCCTGTATTTAGCAAGAATATTTATCATTCTTTTTAAGTTCGGATGATTTTTTGTTACCTTGAACACTACACAAAAATAATGTCAGGGTCGCCGTTTTAATCGAGGACTAAAATTCCCAGTAATTTTCCGATTCACAAAAATGTTTCACGGGTAAAAAAATTCGAAATGGTTTAATTTTCAGTAGATTAATACGTACAAATAATAAGCGAAAAAAATGATGGACACAGTAAATTTATAACCTTTTAATAATTTTAGGAATGAAATGACTTTTGAGTCTTGAATAGTTATTTAAAAATTAAAAACATTTTTTTCAAATCTATTAAAATTTTTTATTTCTTACCACCAAAAATTTACCGTTTCAATAAACTTATAATTTTTTAAATAGTTATGTGTGTGATTTGATTTGCGTGTCAGCATAAAGTTATTAGTTTATCAAAGTTGCAAATTCCTATCTACATTTGCATAAATAAAATTGATTATGTGCACCAATGTTTTGAATTTTATAAATATTATTGAATTTCGAAATAATTGTTAGCGGCGAAGAGAACCAACTTCATAACATGTCAACTTGTCGATTATTATATTTAATAAGATACTTATGCAGTAAGAAGTAAAATTAATTTAGACCAATATATTAATTTTCATAGTATGTGTGCGATGTCTATAGTATCAAGTCCACAGTTCTTATGTTGAAAAAACTGATGTGATTCTATATTGATGACATAGGTAACTTCGAAATAAATCTGACATTCGTTTCAAATTAATAATTATTTGAAGGAAAATATTCAAGCATTATTCTAAGACAAATTATTTCTTCGCTGAATACATTCATTTTCTTGTCTCAAGAACATGAACATTTTGTTTCAATTAAAATAGTAGTCATAATAAGTACATGAATTTACTTGGATCAAGAAACATTTCGTTAGAGTTTTAGTTATTTATCATGAGAATATAATATTCCTAATTAAATATTTTATTAAACTTGATGCAAATAAGTATAATGGAACAAATTAACTCAATAGTTTTTTGCTTGGAGTAAATATATTTTTGATTCAAATAGTCTTCCTGATTCTATTATTTTCTTGATTCAAGAAAATCGGTCCCTTGTAAAAAAAAATACTTGCTTCTTTCAAGTAAAATCAGCCAAGTAAACTAGCCTACTTGATTCAATGCAAATTTTTTTTCAGTGTAGGTTTATTATTTTTTATATTTAATTCACGAAAATTAAATACCATATTTTTAGACCAATCTATTCCGTCACTGTCGTCCGATTCGAAGATCTCATTTTCAAGTAGAAATGGCCAAAGGGTTTTGATGTTGACTTGCTTTATTATTTCACTAAATAATTTTGTAATTTTTCTCTGTATTTCCAGTCCATGTTGAAAATATATTTTTGTTTTGTTTTGCAGAGATATAATGGTCTTTGTGTGGATTTTAAGTTAGTATATTAGGTCTAGTAGTGCTGCCAGAAAGTCTTGGTTTGTCTTTCTCAGGCTCAATATTAGTTTATAATATGTTTCATGTCCTCTTGTTTTGATGGAAAGAATAATTTCTTTGGTTGTTTTTGGATTATAGATGTTTAAGCCCACTTTTTCACTCATTTGTCTCTGAATTTATAAACATCATTCATAATCAATACTGGAAAAAAATGTAATTATGTTCACATGTTCTATTATATTATATAATTCGTCAATTCTATGCTGATGTTGTATATCCATACTCGAAGTCAAATCTGTAATTTTATTTATTTAAGAGGTAAAAAAAATTGCTTAAAATTATGTTGCTTATATGTTTTGTTTGTTTTTCTTATTTACTTATTTGTTATTGAATATCAATATGAGAGATCTTGAGTCTATTTATGTGTACTACCTTTGATGTATTATCTATTTTTATTTTGACATTTCCTTTTCCTAAAATTTCTAGTACTTGATAGAGGCCTGGATATTGATTATCAAATTTTTTTATTTTACATCCTTCTAGTAAATATACATTATCTCCTATTTTAAAATCTTGTGGGTCAATCTTTCTGTCATAATAAATTTTAAACTTTTCCTTGGCTGTTATTAAGTTTTGTCTCGCTACAGCTCGCATTTCATGTAGTCTTGTTATTAATTTGATTGTGTAGTCGTCGTAAGTTTCAAGTTTTTCGTGTAGTGGCGGTGGTTTACTTGAAGGTTGTCGTGCTATTTTTCCAAAAACTAGCTCATATGGAGTACATTTTGTACCTTCATGTACGCTTGTGTTATAAGAAAATGTGGCTAGTTTTAACCACTCGTCCCATTCGGAATTTTTATTTACGAATTGTTTAAGATATTCTGAGAGTGAATGATGAGATCTTTCAAGCGATTCGTTTGATTGTGGGTGAAAAGCGGTTGTTTTAAATTGTCTAATTCTGAATCGTTTTGCTAATCTTCTTAATAAATTACTTAAAAAGTTTTTTCCTTGGTCTCTTAATGCTCCTTTTGGCGAACCTTAAATGCAAATAAATCTTTTAATAAATGCGTCGGCTATAGTGCTAGCTTGTTGGTTTGGAAGGGCTATAGCTAATGAATATGTTGTAAAATTTTCCTGGATGGTCAAAATGTTTATATTGCCAGATGTTGTTTAGGAAGTGAACCAAAAATGGCCATAGAAATTTTTTTAAACGCTGTGCCGGTGTATCAGTAATAACCATAGGGCTTTTTGTTTTTACGCGAACGAATTTTTTTAATTGGCATTGTAAGTATAATTGTATGCATTTTTGGATATCTAATTTCATGTTTTCCCAAAAATGTTTCTGTCTAATTCTGTTGTACGTTTTTGTTACTCCCTTATGACCTACTACTGCCGATGAATGGCGTACCTCTCTTTTTAGCTGTAGGAGTAGGGGTTACCTTATGTTTATTGAGCATAGCCGTACGTGGTCTGCCTCGCTTTTTAATTTCTGAATAGGTATTTCTTGATTGTTCTTTTGATTCTTCTTCCTGGAGATTTTCTGTTATGTATTTATTATCTTGTTCATAATTTTCGTATATTTCTGGATTTTGTTTTCTTGATTTACCTCTTGTTAACATAGCATTCTAATTTGATTCTTCTTGTTGATTTGATTTAATTATTTCATTTCTTTCTTTACTAGTACTTAATTTATTTATAACATTTTTAATTATTGAAATCATTTTCTTCAATGGTTGTACATCTGGATTTTGTATGCTGATTTTGAAATTGTTAAGCAGATGCTCATAGGCAGGATCATAATTTTTCTTCATTGATAATTGCTTTGATTTTTCCTTTTTTGTCTTGAAAATTAGATTTTTGGATCTTCCTGTTGTAGGATTGATTTCTTTTTCACAATTAATGTCTGTAAAACTTTGAATTGTTCTTCCACTTATAGTTGGTTCACTCATTTCGCTCTTTATCGTATTTCTTGATTTGCTAATTCTTCATGATTTCGTATTTCTTCATTTAATAATTCTTCAGGATTTTGTATGAGTTGATTTAATAATTCTCTATTATTTCTAATTTCTTGATTGAATAATTCTTTAGTATTTCGTACATCTTGATTTCATAATTCTTCATTCTTTCGTATTTATTGATTTAATAATTCTTTAGGATTTCGTATTTCTTGATTTAATAATTCTTCATGATTTTGTATTTCTTGATCTAATAATTCTAGAGGAATTTGTTTTTCTCGATTTAATAATTCTTCAGTATTTCGTATTTCTCAATTTAATAACACAGGCCGACAAATTTTAAAGCCAGAGACCAGACGTAACATTTCCCAAGGATTTTCATGCGCTGAATTCGAATCCGTGCTCAAAATTGCTCCTGTACGTCAGGCTTTCAAGATATCCTAACCTAAAAGTTCAACAAACGCGTTTTTAGCTCTTTTTGAGGTTATGTAACCGAACAAGGAAGATGTTTACCACAAAAGCTAATATGGAATTTGAAAGTACTAAACTTCCCCTTTCAAACCTACTTGGATTTATTAGGATATATTTATTTTTCACCAAAATATTCCCAGTCAGGTGGGTTAGCATGCTTGTGGCTTGTTAGGGGTGGTTTCTACCCCTAGGAAACGGCTTCCGTAGAAATAAAAAGACACCGGTTCCATATTTTTTATTGTTTCATCAATGTGCAAAGTTTGGTTCCAAACGACTGTACGCTTTTTTGTTGGTACTTTGTGCGGGATCCTTTGTTCGTTTTTAAAGCCCTACATTGTGGCCGCCAAATTGGATCTTCTAGGGGTTATAAAAAAAAACTGACACCGGCAATAGAAAGGGCACACTCTAAAACCCCTGAGATAATATTTTGAAGAAAAAATATCGTACCGTCAGCAATAGAGAATGCGCTGTACAAATCTGAACACTCAGCGTTAATGGGTTGAACGGCTACAATAAAAAATTTCAAATTACAATATTTTGTTGAAAAATAAAGATATCCTAATAAATCCAAGTAGGTTTGAAAGGGGAAGATTGATACTTTCAAATTCCATATTAGCTTTTGTGGTAGACATTTTTCTTGTTCGGTTACATAACCACAACAACAACTAAAAAACGAGTTTCTTGTATTTTTAGGTTAGGATATCTTTAAAACCTGATGTACAAGAGCAATTTTGAGCTCGGATTTGGATTCAGCGCATCAAAATCCTTCGGAAATGTTAGGTCTGCTATTTGGCTTTTGACTTTTGTCAAATTTTGTCGGCCTGGTAGATAGTAGATAGGGACACTTTAGTGTATTACGACATACAAGTATGTACGACTCCATAATCCCGAGGGACACACGCCGCTCCTTCTTTCAAAGGACTCAGAAACCCTGATCTACATCTAGCAGAACCATCGAGCCAGTGGAGTCGGGTAGCTCTAGTGTGCAGCCAGACTCCGGTGGAGACGGTTATGGAAAAATTACTTGCAAGCTTTGCAGAGGAACTGTTTAAAAGTTTCATTGCGAAGCCAGATCAAGCTGAGAAGACCTAGGCGCCTCTTTCGAGGAGAGTAGATTAGCCCCTTACAGGTACACAAATGGACCTGGAAGAGTTACCAGCGGGGACCACGTGGAGGTTTATACTCTAAGTTTTTCCCCCCTAAACAAAATGAGGGGGGAGAAGCTTCGCCTGCACTAGTGTAAGTTGAGGCAAACACTAGTGCGAAGCACCCGGGAGCGCAGGTTGCTCGGCCTTTGAGCCGGGGTGCTGCAACCTGCGTTTTTCCGCACTAGCGTAGGACGATGCAAACGCTAGTACTAAACACCAGCAGATCCAAGTTGCTCGGTCATACAAACCGGGTGCTGCAACCTGGGTTTATTTGCATTAGCGTAAGTTGAGACGAACACTAGTGCTGGGGCACCCGAAAGCGCCAAGTGCTCGGCCCCACAGGCCGGGTGCTGCAATTTGCGTTTGTTCGCACTAGTGTAAGGCGATGCAAGCACTAGTGCTTAGCACGAGATAAAGACAGGCTGCTCGGTCATGCAAACCGCGTGCTGCAGCCTGAATCACCTTGGGGCACAGATTGCGTGGCCGTGAAGGTCGGTTTCTGCGATCTGCGTTCGTTTGCGCTAATGTAGTTGAGATGTAACATTAGTGCTAAGCACCTGGAGGCACAGATTGCTCTGCCTTGATGGCTGGGTGCTGCAGTCTGCGTTTATTCGCACTAACGTAAGTGAAGTCAAACATTAAGTGCTATGCACCAGATTGTGCAGATTGCTCGGCCCTGGAAGCCGGGTGCTGCAGCCTGCATTTTTTTTCGCACTAGCGTAAGACGTATCAGACACTAGCGCTAGGCACCGGAAAGCACAGGTTGCTCGGTCGTTCAGACCGGGAGCTGCAACCTGGATTGTAAACTCTGGTTTCCACAATTCATTAACGGACTCTTCCCTTCCCATTCAACCACAGAAATTCCCGCGCGAAGTCGGCAAATAGTTAAAACGTATCTTTTCTGACAAGTGCTTTCACTGTGCCAGCTGCGAGTCCCACGTTACCTAGAAGTTCAAGAAGGGCAACCCGTTGTGGACTGAATTTTTCGCATTCGAAAATAATGTGTTGAACTGTCTCAACCTGCCCACACTCACACTCGGCATGTTCAGTTAGATTGCGCTCAAAGAGCTTTGATCTGATTTCACCATGACCGGTTAGTAGTTGCGTGGCGAAGAAATCAGGTTTGATCCAGTGCGACCTAAGCCTATCATGGACACGAAGTAAAGTTTAGTCACTGCCCCTTTTGTGGAGGAGGACCACCTCGTTTGCCAGATATTGAGCGCTTCCCTTCGGATGGACCATTTTGTCCGGTTGTTTAGATTTTCTCTTTGGATGGAGAGGTTCCCTATTTCAACATTTCTCTCCTTCCGTAGGTTGTAGAGAGCTTTCCGTTCTTCTAGAGCGATATCGATTGGAAGCGCGCCAGCTACTACGCAGGCTGCGTCATAGGACACAGTGTTGTGAGCCTTGATGACCTTTTTACGGACGCTAAGCTGCGAGGATTGCAGTGCCTTCCTTGAGGACTCAGTTAGTAGGTCTGACCAGCCGGATGCCGCGTACACGGCTATTGGCAAGTACAGTCCTAGGTAAATGGTACGCATTGCTGTGTACTCTATGCCCCACGTTGCTTTCGCTACCCTAGCTAACCTACCAAATAGCCTTGCTACAGTAGCTTTGAGATGGTCCACATGAGGTTGGATACTAAGACCCGCCCCGAGATGAACACCGAGGTATTTAACTTTCTCGCTGAGTTTAATTGGTTTTCCGTTAATTTTTATCGACGGATTCTTATCCATTTTCGCAAATGAGAACCACTCTATGATGATATCCACAACCCTTTGGCCGATTTCCTGCACCTCTTTTATGGAATTGCCCGAAATGAGAGCGAGCAGGTCATCAGCGTAGGCAAAAACGTCTTCACCGAGAATTTCAGTAAGACGCTTAAGAAGGCCATCAAATGTTAGGTTCCAGCATGTTGGGCCTAAGACAAAACCCTGCGGGCACCCTTTTGACACCTTTTTCGAAAATCTGTCTGATTTATGCACGAGTGTAACGTGCCTATCGTCAAAATAGTCGGAGATTACTCCGTATATATTTCTAGGGCAATTCCTTTATTTCAGCTCCTGGAGAATGAGCGGCCACCATACCTTGTCAAAGGCACCAGAGATATCGAACAGGAGTCCCACGACATGAGTCTCTCCATGGGTTGAAACCCTTTATCGAAACTTGACAATGGCATCCTCCGTTGATCTGCCAGGTCTAAAACCATATTGACAGTCCGACATCAGCTGTGGTCTCAGGACGCTTGATTGAAGCCGCTTAAGAAGTACCCGTTCAAAGAGTTTTAGATAACTGATAGTAGGCAGATGGGCCGATATGATTTTACATCACCCGCGTCCCTGTCCTCGCCTTTAAGAAGAACCCTAATCGAGCCCTGCTTCCAGGTTTTTGGAAAAACCCCAAATTGCAAACAGCCATTGAGGAGACGCACCAGATGGGCACCAATTATTGGCCAGGCCTTCTTCAAGACCTTGACCTCGATTCGGTCGAGACCAGGAGCTTTTCCGTTCTTTAGCGTTTTGAGGATCTTACGGACTTCCTGCGCAGTAATTTCAGGCTCATTTTCCGTGTCCGGTGCAGTTGCATCGAAGTCTCTGACAGACATTTGCTCTGGGGTCTCGGTCTCAGGATCGTCATCAGGCACCAGGGTGCGAAGATACTCATTCGCCGTCTCCTCAAGGGAGCTGGTGCAACCGTTTATGGTTCTGATGGTGCTCAGCACCGTTTCAGAGCGAAGACGTTCAGTCTGGAGCTTATAAACGTAGCCCCATGGCTCTTCATTGCCAATTTTCGTGATAAATTCGCGAATACTGCACTTTTTTGCTGCTTTAATTGCTCTTTTGTAGGTGCGTAGGTGGTTGCGACAGGCGACAAGCTCCAGGTCAGAATTCCCAGTTTTGGCCTGAGCTTGTTGCCGCTTCCTACATAGCCTATAAAGTTGCCTTTTGAGTATGGTGAGTTTCTTGTTCCACAAGGGGTGAGACTTCCTAAACACCTTCTTAGCAGACATCGAGGCCTCACAGGCCATTACTAAGCTCGTAGTGATAGAGTCAGCCATCAGCTCGACATCAGCTTTACTTTGGAGTGGAAGGTCAGCAAATTTCTCTGCCACCTGTTGTTTCAAACAGGTTTCAAAAATCTCATCATTCATCTTTTTTACTGGGAATCTTGTTGAGGGGGGAGTGGGGGTTCCGGGTTCTTTCGTAAAGCGTATGCCGATTTCGATAACTCTGTGGTCACTGGAAGTCCAGCCAACACGGACAATCCAAGACCCAATAAATGGCATCATATTGGATGTGGCCAAGGTGACATCAATCCATGATTGCTCATTTACAGTCTGGAAGGTCGGTGGCTGGTGCGGGTCATTTAAGACGTGAAGTTTGTGCTGAGCGATGAATTGCTCAAGCTTCTCTCCACGTTGGACTGATATCCGTTTATTCTTGGGCGGGGGGCTCCATAATGAGGAGATTGCGTTTGCATCCAGTGCCACAATCACCTTCTTTCCTCTCAAAGCGATCATGACCTCGTCAAGGTGGGATAGGTGCTGTTCAATGTGGTCTCAGTATTGAAAATAGTGAGAGACGACAGGGAACGAGAGGCCAGGGCATCGAACTTCACCGACGATGCAGTGCTTCGTGCTGAGTTGTGTAACGGGAACGTAACCTATCTCTTTATTAAAGACTGCCACGGCCGATTTGGGGCCGTACCTGTCCTCACACTTACTGTGCACGATGGCCCTAGATCCTAATGCTGGTATTTTTTTATTATAGCTGTACGGCTCCTGGATCAACGCGAGGTCAAATGCGGTGTCGCATTGCAACTTGCGCAGTTCATCTAGAACCGTTGATGAACCTGCTGCGTTATGTTGCAGAATTCTTATTCTATTCGATCGGGTGTTTGTTTTTTCGGCAGTATTCTCACTTTGATCAAGACCTGCCGGGGGCCGATTCCACGTGGGATGTTCGCATCTGGTCAATACTACGACTGGATTAAGTGAAGGGTCACTAGCAATCTGAGTCCAATTGTTTTTTATATTTATTTTCAATTTACCCATATTGTCATTGTGTTTACTGCGGATCTAAAATACACAGGAGGGCGGTTACCGCTTACGACCTCCGGGAGAGTATAATAATTTTATACCGGGTAGTTTGGCCCCCAACCTCACATCCGCCTCCGTTCAAAGACAGAGTTTTAAGCCCCTCTGCCAAGCCCACCATCACGGAGGTACAACTAGGCTAGGCTGTAAAATTCCTCCCTGGCTCGCCGCACTGTTTCGTATTTGGAGAGAACCCACGAGTCCACTTCCCCATTTTTACCCCCCTTTTCCGCTGTACTTAGCTGATCTCGCCGCCGCGGGCCGCCCCGAAGTCCCAGTCCATACATCTCAATATAACCTAACCTGATTTTTATCCAATTCGGCCTGGTTCAATTTGGTCCAGTTCCATTCAACCCAACTCGAATCAGCTTAGCTTGGTTCAGTTCAGTCAATTTTTAATTTAACTTGATTTAATTTGGTTTGAATTAGTTTAGTTTTAATTCATTTTAGTTAGATTTTAGCTTTGTTTAGTTTAATTTAGTTTGATTTTAGTTCAGTTAGCTTAGTTAAGTTTCGCATTACTTTTATTTAATTTAATTTAAATATACCTCAATTTGATTTAATTTAGCTTGATTTAGTTTATTTTGGCTTAGGCTAATTCAATTCAATTTATTTTATTTTAGTTTAGTTTTAGTTTCACTTGATTTAATTTAATCTAACGTAGTTTAGTTAAATTTAATTTAATTTGATCTGTTTTGGTTTAATTTGATTTAGTTTAGTTTAGTTTAATTTATTTTAGCTTAGCTTAATTCAATTTAACTTATTTTAATTTATTTTAGCTGAGTTTAGTACGAGGGTAGTTCAATAAGTCCTTAGAATGAAGTATAAAGACAATTTTTTTTGGGTAAATTTTTTTTTATTTTTCAACATAATCTCCTTGGAGCTCTATAC
>NC_046665.1:23734066-23735352 GCF_010883055.1 Belonocnema kinseyi | reverse complement strand
CACTGCCTAGTTGAGCTGGTGCACTCGTGCCATCAATTAAATTAATTTAATTGATCAGGCCAGGATCATCCGAAAACGATCTCTGACTCTCAGAGCAAAGGCCGGACCCTGTTCCTGTTACGAGTACTATGGGAGGGCAGGTAGCCCTTGGTCGATTCGAGCTGTCGACCACCTGCCCAAGTTGGGAAGGTCTAGTAGTGGCATGTGGTTTGAGAAAAGTTTTTATAACTTTTCTTAACTGGAGACGGGATCATGCGAGCATGAGTCTGAAAGGAGTGATATTGAACCAATATCGATCTCCGGCGATCAACACAGGTGTCTGCTCAATGAGTGTGACGTGTGATCGTAGTGTCGCTTTGCACTTAATCAGAGTAGTTCGAGGGAATGAACGATTTCAACGGTCTACCCTGCTCGTGGGGTGTTCTAAAAGTTCCTCTCTTTCAGGTAGCCAAATGCCTCGTCATCTAATTAGTGACGCGCATGAATGGATTAACGAGATTCCCACTTGCGCTGCGATAAGTGGGAAGGGATGGACGGACTCACGCGAATAAAGGGCCGAAACAATTATGAAATTACTCCCACAATGTTAATAAAGTGACATCATGGGCTACAGCATGGCGGAAAGAAAAGAAAACAAGCGAAAAATCAAGTCAGAATCGAAATCAAATCAATCAAATCAAGCAAATCAGAACAGATCAAACTAAATTAAACTAAATTAAAATAAACTAAACCAACTATCTCACATCAAATTAAATTAAATGAAAACAGATAAAACCAGATTACGTTAAAGATTAAACCGAATTAAACTAAATAAAACTAAACTATATGAATCAAAACAAACTAATCAAACTAATTCAAATTAAAGGTAACCTAAACTACATTATACGAGGGTAGTTCAATAAGTCCTTAGAATGACCAACATATGGCGCGCGAATCGCTCCAAATCATCTGTTTTCAGTCAGCAACACTCCCGACTAGATATATAGTGCAGTCACAGTCCACATCTTCTGAGTTTACGTGTTTTTATAACCAATTGAAAAAAATTGTTCGTTAAGAAAAATGGAAAAAAACGAGTTCAGAGCGGTAATCAAACATTTTCATCTAAAGGGTTTAACTCCATATGAGATAAAAAATGAATTGGACTCAGTTCATGGCACATCTGCCCCTGCCTTAGCAACGGTTATTAACTGGGTAAATGAATTTAAGCGTGGTCGTACATCAATAAGTGACGAACCACGTTCAGCAAGGCCCGTAGAAGCAAGTACTCCCGAAATCATCAATAAAAT
>NC_046665.1:23731911-23733966 GCF_010883055.1 Belonocnema kinseyi | reverse complement strand
AAAAGTCGGAGATCGCAGTGTCAACGCTTCAGCCTTTGTAGACGATGTAAACCTATACGCAACAACATCGCGAGGCTTACAAATCTTGTTGAATCGGCTAGTGGAATTTTTGTCGAAGTGTGGTTTAACCATAAATATTGATAAAAGTTTCACTCTCGGCTTTAAACCATCTCCCAGAGACAAAGTCTCTACTGTGGACATTGACACACAGTTCACAGTGGCTGAAAGAAAATTGAGAGTGCTATCCAGAACGGACTCATGGGTGTATTTGGGAATACCATACACGTAGGCTGGGAGAGAAAAAGTCTCTGTAAATGAAATCCTAGTAAAGGACTTGGAGAGCCTAAAAAGAGGCCCTCTAAAACCACAACAGAGACTTTTCGCTCTCCGTACATACGTGCTCCCAAAACTATACCATCAGCTTGCATTGGGCAACGTCATGCTGGGCACTTTAAAAAGTGCCGACAAAAGGGTAAGAGGAGCCATTAGACAATGGCTAAATCTGCCGCATGATGTGCCAAATTCTTACATCCATGCAAAAGTCCAGGACGGTGGACTAGAAATTCCGGCGATGAGATGGGTGGCACCATTATTACGAATACAAAGACTGAAGTCATTAGTGAGCGGAGTCAATCAAGCCGCTCACGGATTTCTACAAAAAGAAATCGACCAATGCGATCGACGATTGATGGACCAGGGAATCAAAATGAATTAATATGATGCAATAAATATGATGTGGGCAAAGAAACTTCACTATTCTGTGGATGGGGGTAGGGCTCAAAGAATCCAATAAGACGCCGGGCCAACACATATGGATTCAGGATGGAACCAGGTTCCTCACTGGGAAAGACTTCATCAATTCCTGTCGATTTCGCATTAGTGCTTTACCCACTAGGTCAAGAACAGCCAGAGGAAGATTCAGAGATAGAAGTTGCAGAGCAGGTTGCAGTGCAACGGAAACTTCGAATCATGTTGTTCAAAAATGCTTCAGATCACATGTGGCTCGCGTCAAGAGGCATGGTGCGGTAAGTAGCTACGTTGCGGCGAGGCTGCAAAATTTAGGCTTTGTGGTTCAGAAAGAACCACATATAAAAACTGATGATGGACTCAGGAAGCCAGATATTGTAGCTATAAAGAAGCAATCGGTTTTGGTTGTGGATTCACAGATTGTAAATGAGCAATTCGATTTGCGAAAGGCTCATTGCAATAAGGTGAATTGCTACAAGCAAAATCCGGGAATAGCTGCTTACGTGCATGTAACACTCAACATGCCTCAAGCTAAGATCATATTTACAACGGCCACCTTAAATTGGAAGGGTGTATGGGCACACGACGCAGCCGAAGATCTGGCTGGTTGGGGTTTTTTAAAGAAAGACCTCAAAACCATGTCGTCGAGAGTGCCCATAGGTGGACTAGCAGCCTTCCGGATGTATAATAACACCACATCCATTAAAGGAAGAGCTGCGAGACAAGGCATAGGCTAAGTCCAAAAGTTAAGAACAAGTGCTAGGCGGCATCGCACATCCTTGGTGCCGCGGGGATGATGTTTGTTTCGTTTCACCATCCTTCTGAACAAATAATGGTGACGCCTCCCGACTCGAGGCGCAAAATAAGGAGGTTGGTTTTAGTGGGTATGGTCACTACGGTGACAGAGTCCCACACTCGGTTAAAAACCCTTGAGGTTCAAACCGGTCGTGCGTAATGCATTTCCTCTCCTTTCAAAAAAAAAAAAAAAAAAAAAAAAAAATAGCCAAATGCCTCGTCAACTAATTAGTGACGCGCATGAATGGATTAACGAGATTCTCACTTGCGCTGCGATAAGTGGGAAGGAATGGACGGACTCACGCGAATAAAGGGCCGAAACCTTCCCAACTTGGGCAGGTGGTCGACAGCTCGAATCGACCAAGGGCTACCTGCCCTCCCATAGTACTCGTAACAGGAACAGGGTCCAACCTTTGCTCTGAGAGTCAGAGATCGTTCTCGGATGATCCTGGCCTGATCAATTAAATTAATTTAATTGATGGCACGAGTGCACCAGCGGGTCTTTTTAAGATC
>NC_046665.1:23726870-23731811 GCF_010883055.1 Belonocnema kinseyi | reverse complement strand
AAAGAGGCTTGAAACACTGATGCTGTTGTTTCAGTATATAGTCAAGTTGAAAGGTGTTATCCCTGCACCCATCAATATGACTTCTAAAGCCTCTCTGACGTTTATCGATGTGAATCGCCTGTTCCAATCTGCAGGCTAGGATTCTATGCAATCCTCTCACGATCAAAGATGGAATTGTGATAGGCCTGTATTTTTCCGGTTCATCTTCGTGACCTTTTTTTGGGATGAAAATGGTCCTTGACGCTAGCAAGCTATCCGGCAATTTTCCTGTCCAGAGGATCAGGTTATAGATACAGGTCAGTATTCCTTTCGGAAACTTTCCATAATCTTTGCCCGTTAAGCCATCAGGGCCAGGAGCAGTTTTTGTTTTGACTCCATTTTTGATGACTTCTTCTATTGAAACGGGTTGCCATAAATCATTTATTTGGACTTCAGGTTCTTGTAGTTCTGGTTCGGCTTCGGAATGCTGTGTCATTACATTTCGCCAAAATGGTTCCATGATCTCTTCTGGGCTGTGTGGTCTCGGTTGAACCGTTTAGTATATTCTCCACACATCTCCTTCTGCTCTTGTTATAGAGAGCTTGACACAAAGAATATTCCTTTTTTCTCTGCTTTCTCTTGCTGGAAGCTATCTGAGTGCGCGGTTTCCTGATCATAAGAAATTCCGGCGGGATGGTTGGCGTGATTGACTTTATGTAAAGGGCTAGTCTCGTCGCAATGTGTTCTTTTGTTTGCACTCTTGTATACGTACATATCCGATACAGCGCTATCGACTTATACTTGTCCCTTACATCTTCAGCAGGTGCCTCCAGTGCCTCAAAGAATCTGAGGAAGGGATCTTCCTCATGTTGTTCAGGAGAGCGCTCTCGGACTCTTGGCCGAGGACGCTCTCTTCGTTCTTTCCTCACTATTTCAAGTGAGTTCTGAACTAATTCTCTATAGGTTTTGTTGGCTCGATGCGATTAGATTGAATCGTAAGATCTTTGTGGGAATTCCTTGGCCAATTCCTGATTCAAAAATCGTTCGCCTGCTAAAGCCATTTCCGCCTCTCTTCGCGCCATTATTAGATTTTCCTCATGTGACCACATCTTATTTTTACGGCCAGTGTCCACCAGTTGGTCGGCAAACTCGGGGTGTTTGGCTCTTCTGTGGACTCCAAGGCCTCTTTTAGTGCCGAACGACATCCCACATCCCGGATACTCACACGGGAATGCGTGTCGCTCGGTCTCACCATCATCCTCCAAAGGTAAAGGTCGGCCAGAGGGTCGACCTTGGTTCATCCGAGGCTTGTTTTTCTAATTGGGACCTTTAGTTTTAAAGACGAATCGGGCTGGTAACCCGAGGCGTCCGCTTCACCTTAACTCCTTAACCGTTCATAACGGAAAGCAGAACACCTAATCACTGATGTTATGTGTTAGGGCGAGTTCGGACTTTGACCGCTTTTCGCTCAGCTAAAGCGGGGTCGCTAAATCCCGTACGAGTAAACAGACACGTGAGTCTAATTATCTCCCGCCAACAGGCTACCCTATAGGGTGGCCGGAACACCCTTGGTCATCCATCCGCTTCTCAAATTAGGGCAGCATAAAAAATTTTCAAGTCGTTCGCGCCTAGGTTTGCAAATCCAGTGCGTGTTAGAAATTTTCTAAGTCTCTCGCGCCTAGGTTTGAAAATTTCAATATAGAAAAAGCAAGAAAACATTCTAAATCGTTCGCGCCTAGGTCTATACTAGGCACGACGATTAAGGATAATCCTCTGGATCCATCTCATATTGTTTCGAACGAAGAGGTAAAGCCAGAAAATCCTCTAAGTCTCTCGCGCCTAAGTTTGCAAAAGTGGACAAAATGGAACGAAACAAATTTTGCCTAAGTCGCTCTCACCTAGGTTTGCAAAAGTGTCGGATATGCAAGCGGTCCTCCAGATCGGCTCGCACCTGAAGGCGTCAAGGGAGTCATAGTTACTCCCGCCGTTTACCCGCACTTGCTTGAATTTCTTCACGTTGACATTCAGAGCACTGGGCAGAATGTCTTAAATATATATGGTTTGTAATTAATACTTCAGTGTCATTATTTTTTTTATATTGTCTGTCGGATTTCTGGATAAGGCATCGGCATTCACATTTATTTTACCAGCCTTGTAGATTACGCCAAAATTGTACTCTGAAAATTTTAATTTCCACCTTTTTACGCGAGAACAAGGATCTTTGCAATTTTGGAACCATACTAATGGCTTATGATCGGTTACTAAGGTGAATTTTCTTCCATATAAATAGGGTCGGACATGGGTTACGGAAAATACAATTGCCAAAGCTTCTTTTTCGTAGGTATCACATTTTCGTTCGCTGTCGCTTAAAGATCGTGATGCGTATGCTATTGGCTTATCTTTGCTAATTTTTCCTTGGGATAAACTACCTGCGACTGCATAAACACAAGCATCGGTTGTTAAAATAAAGGGCTTAGTGAAATCAGGTCTTTTTAATAAAGGTTCTTCGCACAATTTATCTTTTAGTGTATCAAATGCTTTTTGCTGAGTTGCTGTCCATTTAAATTCTACATTTTTTCAATAATTTATTCAGTGGAGCTGCAATGCTTGAGAAAGCTTCGATGAATTTTCTATAATATCCTGCAAGTCCTACAAATTTTTTTATGTTTTTGGGTTTTATTGGAACAGGAAAATTTCTTACTGCTTCTAGTTTTTTGGATCGGGTCTGACTCCAGCATTATCAATGACATGTCCAAGATAACGACTTCTGGGCGTAAAAATTCACATTTATCTGGCTGGAGTTTTAAGTTTGCTTCTGTTAATCTATTTGCCAATTTTGTATTTTTTAAACCGAAAGGCATGCGATCAAACTCATATTGTCCGTAGGGTGTTGAAAATGCAGTTTTGTGTGAGTCTTCCGGGCTCATTTTTATTTGATGAAACCACTGGCCAGGTCGAAAACCCACAAATATTATGACGTGGAAGTTTGCCACAGATATGGATCTCAAAGTTGTGTAATTAATTTTTAAAAAAACTAAGAGTCACATCAAAAAAGTAAAAACACCTCTGGATTCGTCTAATGCATTCTTCTCGAAAAAATCTAGATTTGCATTTTTTTGTTTTTTCGTAAACCAATTTTTAAACAATTAGAGCATTTGTTGTTCAGCGCTCTGTTACTCCGTACCCGTAGATATGGATTTCAAGGTTGTGTAATTAATTTAAAAAAAACTAAGAGTCACATCAAAAAAGTAAAAACACCTCTTGATTCGTTTTTGAAATATCTCGGCGTGCATTTTTTGTTTCTTTGTTCAAACCATTTTTTAAACAATTACGCCATTTATTATTATTTTTCTGCAATTCTTATAAAGAAAGTATAAACATAAAATATTTTTCACAAAAAGTAGATCCCGCACAAGATGAAATGAATATAGTTTTAATTGAAATATTGTTTTTGCTATATAGCAAATATTCTGAGTTAACGCATACATGAATATTTTACACGCAAGCATTAATTGTAAAACTTTTCCTACGCAAAACATTTTAAATTGTGTAGGAACAGTGTTGCTCTTAGTTCTTGTTTGTACAATATGCCTCTTTATCTGCACTCAGAATATTTGCTATATAACAGTAACAACATTTAAATCAGAACTATAATCATCTCCTCTTGTGTAGCATCTACTTTTTGTATAGAATATTTTATGTACTGTTTAATATGTTATGTAGAATATATTTAGTGCAGAAAAATATTGGGCATTATATTTTTGGGTAACAATTTTTAGAGCCTATCTTGATAATAAAATATTACTATTTAATTTGTGCAGGAAAACTTGTATGTAGAATAATTTAGTGTAGGATAAATATAATAGTATTAAAGTCTGTGTAGGAAACATTTTGCGTAGGAAAAGTTTTGTGCAGGAAAAATATGATCAGTATAATTGTGTACAATAAATTTTGTGAAGAACAAAATAGTGTAGGAACAGCACTTTCATTTTCATCAAAAGAGTTTCACTTTCAATCAAGTAATTTAATTTTTATTTAAAAAAGATTGATTTTGAATCAAAAACGTAGTATTAGATATTTCAAACTGAAAAATACGACTTTTCAACATATTTTGAATTTCCAAGTAAGAAATATTTATAAATGACAGAGAAAAAATTTCGAAGAAATTGTTGAATTATAAAGAAAATAAATTAGTTTTCAATCAGGTATTTTTCAACTGAAACGATCAATCCTTAAAGAGAAATAGAATAGTGTAATTTCATTTAACGAAATTAATTTTAAACCACAACAAAAAGAAAGAATTTTCAAGAAAATATTTAAATACAGTAATAAATTTAAAGCACTTTTTATAAATGAAAAATAATTGCTATTCAATGTGATATCGCAAGATAAAAAGAAAATTAAGCACGCTTTGCACGAAATTCCCTGACTTCAAACAAAATTCCCTGTTTACTGCATAAAATTTTGTATACTTATTACCGCCTAGATCTAACAAAAACACAAGTCTTACAAAAATTGTGCCCCTGTTTTTTGGTTGTTAAAAAAACAATGTACCTTACAAATGGGCACAAGAATATCACAATTTAGCGCAAGTTTAATTTGTTTGTAATTTGAATGTTGCGATGCTCCTGTCCACAAATTTTGGCTGATATCATTAGTTCGTTTCGAACGATATGTTTCGAAAGATCGCGAAATGCTTTAAAATGAAATATGAAGGCAATAAAGTCACAAAATTGTAATTTTCTCAAATGTGACGTGCTCAAAACGAGCGGTGATCAATTCGGACCTGGGTACCTGCGGACGGTTCCCCTACTATACGGCTTCTCCTCACTGAGGTGAGCTGAACTCCTGAAGCTGAACTACGAGGGTAGTTCAATAAGTCCTTAGAATGACCAACATATGGCGCGCGAATCGCTCCAAATCATCTGTTTTCAGTCAGCACCACTCCCGACTAGAAATATG
>NC_046665.1:23725074-23726770 GCF_010883055.1 Belonocnema kinseyi | reverse complement strand
TATAGAGCTCCAAGGAGATTATGTTGAAAAATAAAAAAAAATTTACCCAAAAAAAATTGTTTTTATACTTTATTCTAAGGACTTATTGAACTACCCTCGTAAAATGCGGAATGTAACATGTTCTTTATTTCGTCACTTGGAAATTTACAAAAATAATATGAGAAATTTTCGAATAAAAATAATTCTAACGATATGTTCTTTGACTTCCAAAGTTATAAATGAATAATGAATGTCCCGGCCATAACATCCTAGTATTCAAACAAGAATAAAAATCGTGTTTTAAAAAGGAGTTGAATTTTTCACCAAGAAAGATTTTTCGATCAATAAAAAGCGAAAATCGGAGATAACATGTTAAATTAAAGGATTATTAAGAAATTGATACATTTTTAAAATTATATAATTTGAAGCAATTTTCAGCTGAGAATATAAGTTTATACATGAAAATTTGTTATGCACTATTTTTAAATGTTCTCTTAAAAATTTGCTTCAAAAAATGATTTAAAACTTCTCCGTAAATAAAACGCAAACTTTCTTATCTGGGTACTCGACTTTTTCCGACAAATTTGTACAAATCCAGTAAAATGAAAAAAATTGCCTAACAATCTGTAATATTGTATACTGGAGATTTAGTAAATTAAAAAAACAATGAATTATTTAAAAAAAATAATTTTTCAAATTAATTTTAAAAAAGGAAGAGTTTGAGTTTTCCTATGTTTTGAAATCTTTTCAAGCCTTACATTATTTTGGAATCTTTTCAGAACTTCTAACTATATGTGGCAATTGTTCTATGTTGTATGTTGTATGTTGTTCTAACTATATGTGAAGTACAGGAACTATGTGCTGATAGCTGGGGCGAAATTGTTATCTGTCCGCTCAAATCTAATTTTAGATTAACGATTAGATAAAGATAGGTCAGTGCCTGACCAGATTTCCCCGTCATGAAAAGTGTAAAGGCGTAGGGCAATTAGGCAATCTGGCGACAGTTCTTTCAATGGCCAGCCGCCTTATAATATGTACGTTTACTATGCACCCTGCCATACGTATATATTTATTGCAGCAATAAAGTACTTATGTCAGGTATAGGCAGGCACGCGCTTGCATATTGTTTTTAGTAGGGATCCTTTGCTTGTAACATACAACATATAGTATGATAATAATCGCTTTCAAAGAATGACCGGCAAGTTGAAGTGAATTTTTTGAGACTAAGAAAAAACCAGACAATGAAACTAAATTTATTTTGTTTATCGGGAATGTTACACTTTTTTAGGAAAAAATGCGTGCTATCACTTGAAGTATGACAACTTTTATGCCAAATGATATAGCTCAATTTGAAGTACAATAAATTTCGACTTTTTTCCAATATTAATTTCATTTGCTCAATTTTTGAAATATGAAATCATATAGTTTGAAAAAAGTAATTCTAACATATTGTACTTCAAAGAAATTGCAGATGAAAAAGGATTTACGCCGATACTGCAAACAGAAACTAACTAATGATTTTTTACATTAAATTTTAATTTGAATATAAAAAAATGTATGAATAATTGATTGTACAAACCGGTTCTGACTCTTATCAACATTTAAAAAAATATAGATTTTCAAGTTGTAAGCTGAACTGTGTCAATTCGTAAGTCTTGTTAGTTCGTCAGATTGCAACTTTAAAAACCAGTGGCGTAACCAGGATTTTGTGCGGGGG
>NC_046665.1:23713160-23725064 GCF_010883055.1 Belonocnema kinseyi | reverse complement strand
AATAATGAGATTTATTACGAAATTAATAATAATCAAAAAGAAACAACTTAAAATTCAAATGCTTGAGATAGCATTGAATCGTTGTAGTTAAAGTTGTTAAATGTAAACTTCTAACGTGACAATTGCAATTGTTGGATTTAAAAAGTGTATATTTCAAAGTGAAAGTGTTTCATATTGGTTAACAAATAGGAATTGAACGACCGGTGATTTGAGACGAATTGAATCTAAAATAATGTAACATCTAGGGACGGTAGGAGTAAGCGTGAAAAGAAATTACAAAGTTGTACTTTAAGTTGGTATTTCAAGTACTTTAAAAGATTCATCTTTGGATGTTCTTGTATTATTCGCATTTTTACTCACTCAAGAAAAAGTTGACTGTGGGAATATTTTTCATTTCCTTTAACAACGAAACTGCAAATGTAACTGTAAACAAATATAAAAGCAACTATAAATTTAATATCTCCTTGATCGGACAATGGAAAATTAAGATTTGGAAAGAAGGTTCAGTGATATTGAAAAACTTACGTATTTTTATTAGTATGGTATAGAAATTGATTTGAAAATTATTCCTCGGTACAAATGTACATACTACACTGTTATAAGCCAATCATTAAAATGTTATCCGCTTTCATTTTTATTCCCAAAATTAGATTAATAAACTTCTTCCACTGAACACGAACGATTTTTATATTTCACAATGAAGAAATACAATAACAAAATCAGATGTCACAAGTACCACTTAGTCTTATTTGTAAATAGTTCGTAATAATTTATTATTTTTATATCTACGAGCACGGAGCAACACAGCGCTGAACAACAAATGCTCTAATTGTTTAAAAAATGGGTTTACGAAAAAACAAAAAAATGCACATTTAGTTATTTTTTCGAGAGAAATGCTTTACTGCACTTGGTTTTCTGATCCGATGCATACTTTGTGTATAACAGTTGCAGAAAAATAACAAACGGCGTAATTGTTAAAAAAATTGTTTAATAAAAAAAACGAAAAATGCACACTGAGATATTTCCGAGAAGAATCCAGAGGTGTTTTTAATTTTTGGATGTGACTTTTAGTTTTTTTTTTTAAATAATTACACCACTTTGAAATCCATATCTACGGGCAAGGAGCAACAGAGCGCTGAACAACAAATGCTCTAATTGTTTAAAAAATGGGTTTACGAACAAAAAAAGAATATACATCTAGTTTTTTTTTAGAGGAATGCATTGGTGCACTTGGTTTTTCGATCCGATGCATACTTTGTGTATAACAATTGCAGAAATATAAAAAATAGCGTAATTAATTAAAAAATTGTTTAAACAGAAAAACAAAAAATGCATATAGAGATATTTCCGAGACGAATCCAGAGGTGTCTTTACTTTTTTGATGTGACTCTTAGCTTTTTAAAAATTAATCACACAACTTTGAAATCCATATCTACGGCACGGAGCAACTGAGTACTGAACAACAAATGCTTTAATTGTTTAAAAAATGGGTTTGCGAAAAATTTAAAAATGCACATTGAGATGTTTTCGAGAGGAATGCATTGGTGCACTTGGTTTTTCGTTCCGATGCATACTTTGTTTATAAAAATTGCGGAAACATAACAAATGGCGTAATTGTTTAAAAAATTGCTTAAACAAAAATGCACGCTGAGATATTTCCGAGACGAATCCAGAGGTGTTTTTACTTTTTTGATGTGACGTTTAGTTTTTTAAAAATTAATTGTACAACTTTGAAATCCATACCTGCGGGCACGGAGGAACTGAGCGCCTAACAACAAATGCTCTAATTGTTTAAAAAATGTGTTTACGCATAAACAAAAAATGCGCATTAGATTTTTTCGAGAGGAATGCATTGGTGCACTTGGTCTTTCGATCCGATGCATACTTTGTTTATAACAATTGCAGGTAAATAACAAATAGCGTAATTGTCCAAAAAATTGCTTAAACAAAAATGCACGCCGAGATATTTCCGAGACGAAACCAAAAGTGTATTTACTTTTTTGATGTGGCTTTTATGTTTTTTTTTAAATTAATTACACAACTTTGAAATTCATATCTACGGGCACGGAGCAACTGAGCGCTGAACAACAAATGCTCTAATTGTTTAAAAAATGTGTTTACGAAAAAACCAAAAAATGCACATTTAGATTTTTTCAAGAGGAATGCATTGGCCTACTTGGTTCTCGGATCCGATGCATACTTTGTGTATAACAATTGAAGAAAAATATCAAATGGTGTAATTGTTAAAAAAAATTTTTAATCAAAAACACAACAAATGCACATCGAGATATTTCCGAGAAGAGTCCAGAGGTCTTTTTACTTCTTTGATGTGACTTTTAGTTTTTTTTAAAATTAATTACACAACTTTGAAATCCATATCTACAGGCACGGAGCAACTGATCGGTGAATATCAAATGCTCTAATTGTTTAAAAAATGGGTTTACGAACAAACAAAAGCATATACATCTAGTTTTTTTTGAGAGGAATGCATTGGTGCACTTGGTTTTTCGATCCGATGCATACTTTGCATATAACAATTGCAGAAAGGTAACAAATGCCGTAATTGTTAAAAAAATTGTTTAATAAAAAAAAAATGCACACCGAGATATTTCCGAGAAGAGTCCAGAGGTGTTTTTACTTCTTTGATGTGACTCTTAGTTTTTTTAAAAATTATTTACGCAACTTTGAAATCCATATCTACGGGCACGGAGCAACTGAGATATTTTGGTATCGAATCCAGAGGTGTTTTGACTTTTTTGATGTGACTTTTAGTTTTTTTTTTTAATTAATTACAAAACTTTGAAATACATATCTACGGGCACAGTGCAACAGAGCGCTGAACAACAAATGCTCTAATTGTTTAAAACAAGGTCTAAGAAGAAGCAAAAGAATGCACATCTAGTTTTTTTTTTAGAGAATTTCATTGGTGCACTTGGTTTTTTGATCCGATGCATACTTTGTGTATAAAAATTGCAGGAACATAACAAATAGCGTAATTATTTGAAAGTTGTAAAAAAAATGCACAACAAGATATTTCCGAGAAAAATCAAGAGGTGTTTTCACTTTTTTTATGTGAATCTTAGTTTTTTAAAATTTAATTACACAACTTTGAAATCCATATCTACGGGCACGGAGCGACGGAGCGCTGAACAACAAATGCTTTGATTTTTAAAAAAATGGTTTTACGAAAAAACAAAAAATGCACAACTAGATTTTTTCGAGAGGATTGCATTGGTGCACTTGGTTTTTCGACCCGATGCATACTTTGTTTATAACAATTGCAGAAACATAACAAAGGGCGTAATTGTTTAAAAAATTGTATGAGCAAAAAACAAAAAATGGAAGCCGAGATATTTCGGTGACGAATCTAGAGGTGTTTTCACTTTTCTGATGTGACTCTTAGTTTTTTTAAATTAATTACACAACTTTGAAATACATATCTACGGGCACGGAGCAACAGAGCGCTGAACAGGAAATGCTCTAATTGTTTAAAAACTAGATCGAAGAAGAAACAAAAGAATGCACATCTAGTTTTTTTCGAGAAAAATTTATTGGTGCACTTGGTTTTTCGATCCGATGTATACTTTGTTTGTAATAATTGCAGAAAAATAACGAAAGGCGTGATTATTTAGAAAACTGTTTTAACAAAAAAACAAAACATGCACACGGAGATATTTCTGAGTCGAATCCAAAGGTGTTTTCACTTTTTTTATGTGACTCTTAGTTTTTTTAAATTTAATTACACAACTTTGAAATCTATATCTACGAGCACGGAGCAACAGAGCGCCGATCAACAAATGCTCTCATTGTTTACAAAATGGTTTTAGGAAAAAACAAAGAATGCACATCTAGTTTTTTTTTTGAGAGAATTTCATTGGTTTACTTGGTTTTTCGATCAGATGCATACATTGCTTATAACAATGGCGTAATTGTTTAAAAAATTGTTTAATCAAAAAATCAAAAATGCACGCCGAGATATTTTGGTATCGAATCCAGAGGTGTTTTCAATTTTTTGATGTGACACTTAGTTTTTTTTTCAATTATGCAACTATGAAATCCATATCTACGGGCACGGAGCAACAGAGCGCTGAATAAAAAATGCTCTGATTGTTTAAAAAATGTGTTTACGAAAAAACAAAAAAATGGACATCTAGATTTTTTCGCGCGGAAAGCATTGGTGCGTTTATTTTTTCCATCCGATGCATACTTTGCTTATAACATTTGCAGAAATGTAACAAATGGTGTAACTGATGAAAAAATTGTTTAAGCAAAAAAAACAAAAAATGTATTTTGAGATATTTCCGAGGCGAATTCAGAGGTGTATTTACTTTGTTCATGTGAGTTTTAGTTTTTTTAAATTAATTACACAACTTTTAAATCTACATCTACGTGACGGAGCAACAGAACGCTGAACAAGAAATGCTCTTATTGTTTAAAAAATGGGTTTACAAGAAAAAATGCACATCTAGATTTTCTCGAGAGGAATGCATTGGTGCACTTGGTTTTTCGATCCGACGCATACTTTGTTTACAACAATTGCAGAAAAATAACAAATGGCGTAATTGTATAAAAAATTTTTAAGCAAAAAAAAAATATACACCGAGATATTTCCGTGATGAATCCAGAATAGTTTGTACTTTTTAATTGTGAGTCTTAGTTATTTTTAATTAATTACACAACTTTGAAATCCATATCTACGGGCACGGAGGAACTGAGCGCTGAACAACAAATGCTTTAATTGTTTGAAAAATGTGTTTACGAAAAAAAAAATGCACAACTAGATGTTTTCGAGAGGAATGCATTGGTGCACTTGGTTTTTCGATTCGATGCATACTTTGTTTATAAAAATTGCAGAAATATAACAAATGGCGTAATTGTTTACAAAATTGTTTAAGAAAAAATGCAAGTTATACCCTCCGAGTTATTTCGGTCACAAATCCAGAGGTGTTTTTACTTTTTTGATGCGACTCTTTGTTTTTATTTAATTAATTACGCAACTTTGAAATCCATATCTACTGGAACGGAGCAACTGAGTGCTTAACGACAAATGCTCTAATTATTTAACAATGGTTTTACCAAAATACCAAAAAATGCACATCTAAATATTTTCGAGTGAAACTTTTTCGTGCTCTTGTTTTTTCGATCCGATGCATACTTTATTCATATCAATTGTAGGAATATAACAAATGGCGTGATTGTTTAAAACAATGTTTGAACAAAAAAACAAAACATGCACACCGAGATACTTCCGAGACGAATCCAGAGGTATTTTTGCTTCTTAATTGTGAGTCTTAGTTTTTTTTAATTAATTACACAACTTTCAACTTTGAAATCTATATCTACGGGTGCGGAGCAACAGAGCGCCGATCAACAAATGCTTTATTTGTTTGAAAAATGTGTTTACGAAAAAACAAAAAATGCACAACTAGGTTTTTTCGAGAGGAATGCATTGTTGCACTTGGTTTTTCGTTCCGATACATACTTCGTTTATAACAATTGCAGAAATATAACAAATGGCGTAATTGTTTACAAAACTGTTTAGACAAAAAAAAGTATTGCCCACCGAGATATTTCGGTCACAAATCCAGAGGTGTTTTTACTTTTTTGATGTGACTCTTAGTTTTTGTTTAATTAATTACGCAACTTTTAAATTCATATCTACT
The DNA here is from genome assembly GCF_010883055.1 of Belonocnema kinseyi. Taxonomy (NCBI): domain Eukaryota; kingdom Metazoa; phylum Arthropoda; class Insecta; order Hymenoptera; family Cynipidae; genus Belonocnema; species Belonocnema kinseyi. The sequence continues at coordinate 23,719,401 of NC_046665.1, read as the reverse complement.
GGCACGGAGCAACTGAGTGCTGAACAACAAATGCTCTAATTATTTAAAAAATGGGTTTACAAAAAAACCAAATAATGCACATTTAGATTTTTTCGAGTGCACTTTGTTTTTCGATCCGATGCATGCTTTGTGCATAAAAATTTCAGAAATATAACAAATAGCGTAATTATTTACGAAATTGTTTAAACAACAAAACAAAAAATGCACGCCGAGATATTTCGGTTGCGAATCCCTAGATGTTTTTCTACTGTAGGGACAGGAATTTCATATGGATGAGGACGTGTATTTGCAATCGTTAGATAGGCTTTTCCATTATTATTTGTAACTTTTGCCTTTCCTAAAAAAATTCCACTATTTGGTAACAGTTCAGGAATAAAAACGGTTTCTTTTTCTTTGTTTTTAATTCTTGAGCATCGAACGGATAATAATTTTCTTTTATTTCTAATTGTCTGTGTTCGTAATTAATATTTACGTTATTGTTTCTGAAAAATTCTGTTCCTAAAACGCCATCGTGATCTACTGGAACTTCATTCGGGATTATATAAAAAATTTTTGGAAAATTAAAAACATTTATCGTAATTTGTCCTAATGTGAAAACTCGGTGAAAATTAATACCTGTTAATCTTAAACAATTTAATCTGTTAACTATTACATTTGATTTGATTACATTTTCTTTTATTAAATTTGGGCCGGCTCCGGTATCAATCATCATTCGAACTGAATTTTTAAACCTTGAGTTGATAGTTTTATGTAAGGAATAGTATTAGTTATATTCATATTTATTCGTTTTGTTTTAAAATTATCTGATTGTTGGGGTTTAGGCTTAGGTGCGTTTAAAGGTTTGCTTGGGCCCCCCTCTGTGCACCAGTTCTGGGAAGGGCGTTGGAGTTTTCCTGTGGCATTTTTCGTTGTTCTTGTGGTTGTGGTATTTGTTGAACATTGTTATTATTAATTCTTTAAAAAGATTTGCTTATATCATGACCTGCCTTTTTACAGTAATTGCAAATAATAATTCCGTTTTGTGCATTATTTTGTTGAGAATGGTTAGAGTCTGACAGGTAGATATTTGGGCTTCTCTCATTCCATTGACAACGCTGACCTAGATTCTGTCACCTCCATGGGGCTCTTTCCTGATTTTCTCTTTTTTCTCATGTTTGATCTTGTGGTCCCGAATTGAACCGAATATTTTGAAACTGATTTCTGTTATCATTTGAATATTGTCCTTGATTATTATATGATATTGGTGATCAATGATACTTATTCGTTGTTGGTCATGAATAGTTTTGAAGTTGTCACGGATTATTGTTTACGAACTGCCTTTGGTTATTATCTTGAAATGGTCTATGAGTTTTATTTGTGAACGATTTTTGATTGTTTTCTTGAAATTGTCTTTGATTTTGAATATTATCAGAAGAAAATTGTCATAAATATAAATGGTACAGTTCTTAAAATTGAAAGTTGTTCAGAACCCTGCTGAGTTTCATGTGCTTTTTGTAAAATATTTTATGTCCAAAACAAAATTTCAAAAATTGATCAAATGTGATAAATATATATGTGAATAAAATTAATAATTGTGTGTTATTTTTGGAATAACAGTAAATACTTGATCAAATGTTTTGGAAAAAAATTAAGATTTAATTAAAATAGAGTTTTAATTCAGCGCTTTTATTTGGTTATGAGAAGTTTTCAATAAATCTAATATAGATGACGTTAAAGAGAAAAATATTTATTTCTATTGATCAAAAAAACACATTTTTTCATTCAAGTTAAAAAAAATTAAAGTTAATTTATTTAAATATGAAAATTTTTTAAAGAGGTTTGTATTATAAACAAAGAATTAAAGATGGACAAAAAGATTAAATTTAATACGAAGATGAAAATAATGTTTTAATTTAACTATTAGAGAGACCTTAGAGAGTCTGTATATAAAAGTATCAAACAGATTTGATTAGAGTTAAAAATGAAATTAACTTTTTAAATATGAGAAATAATTTAGAAGTTTTTCGTTTATTAGAGAAATAGTTTAAAAGAAATTAAATCTCAGTTAAAGATGAACTTGAGTTCTTAATTGAATCTAAAAAGAATGTTGAAAGTTCACTATTATTTTTTAAGTATAGAAAGGATGTTTTATTAAAGTTAAAGAAGAAATTAAAAATTTTTTAATTTAAATATTAACAAGGATTTGAAAGCGGTTCGTATTATATAGAAAAATAACTATATGGGAAAGTATTTAATTAATGCTGCGTGACACTGATTTTATGACGCAAAATAAAACTTAGACAAATTTTGTTCTCAGGTGTATTTTAAAACGAGTGAATACTTAGAAATTTTTTGTAAAATTGATTTATTTATTTTAATTAAAAGAAAATACTTTGAAAACTTTTTATTTTAATACGAGTAAATACTTAGAAAATTTTTATTTTTATACGAGCAAATACTTAGAAAATTTTTCGTAAAATTGATTTATTTATTTTAATTCAAAAAAATACTTAGGAAACTTTTATTTTAATACGAGTAAATACTTAGAAATTTTGTTGTAAAATTGATTTATTTATTTTAATTCAAAAAAATTCATGTATCTATGGTCAGTATGGTAGGGTGTTTCGGATAACCCTTTACTAATCGATAAGTGTTCCTCAGAGAATATATTCGAAGAATACTTTTGTGGTAACGATAATTTATACGTTCTGAGTATTTTATATAATTGGTATTGACAATTGATTATTATTATACGTAAATATTATGTATATATAACGTCCACAGGCAGTGACAGTACTTTAGAATTGTAATGAAATTTCAAAAATTATTTCTTAAAACTAAACTTCAAATTTAAATAAAATTGAGATAAATTAAAAAATTAATTAAATTTTAGTTAAATTCCAAATTTAAATAAACTATTTTGTTGGAAAGTTGATTATTTAGTGAAGAATTCAACTTGTTTGTTAAAAAAATCATATATTCTTTTTCATAATTAAACTAATTTTGTTAAATAATCTTTTTTTTATCGAAAATTAAAACTACTTTCTTCAAATATCATCTTTTTTCGAATATTTAAGTTTTTTGATGAAAATTTGTCTTTTTGAACATAAAATTCGTCCTTTTTCATTAAAAGTTTCACCTTTTTTTGTAGAAGTCATATTTTTGGTTGCAAATTCATCCTTGTTGCTTCAGCAGAAACTGTTCTGTTGAAAATTCAACTGTCCCCTAAAAAATTCATCTTTTTGGCTTGAAAATTCAACTGTTTTGCTGAAAATTCCACAGTTTTTGGCTGGAGCTTAATATTTTTTGTTTAAAAATTCGACCATTTTGTTTACATTTGAACTTTTTGGCTAAAATTTAACTGTTTTGTGGAAAATACCTCTTTTTTGATTGAAAATTCACCTTTTTTGGTAGAAGTGGCATATTTTTAGATAAAAATTTATCTTTGTTGGTTGATAATAAGCTGTTTTATTGAAAATACAACTTTCTTCTGAAAAATTCAATTTTTTGGTTGAAACTGCGACTGGTTTTGGTCAAAGTTCTTTTTTGTATGAAAATTAATTTATTTTATTAAAAACTAAACTTTTTTATTGGAAATGCAACTGTTTTTGGTTAAAATTTAATCCGTTCTTTCTGAAATTGGACCATTTCCTTGAAAACTCAACTGTTTTGTTAGAAATAGAACTTTTTTGTTGAAAATTGTATTATTTTGTGAGAAATTCAACTTGTTTGTTAAAAAAAATCATATATTTTTTAATTGAAAATTTGTCTTTTTTATCGAAAATTAAACTGTAATGTTGAAAATTTGTCTTTTTGAATCAAAAATTCATCTTTTTGCTTGAAAATACTAATATATTTTGTTCGAAAATTGAAACTACTTCCTTGAAAAATCATCTTTTTCAAATATTCAACTGTTTTGTTGAAAATTTGTCTTTTTGGATAGAAAATTCGTACTTTTTTATTAAAAGTTTTATCTTTTTTTGTAGAAAAGTCATCTTTTTGGTTGCAAATTCATCTTTGATGGTTCAAAATAAGCTGGTTTGTTTAAAATTAAACTTTCTTCTGAAAAATTCCACTATTTTGTTGAAAATGCGTCTCTTTTTGATCAAATTTAATTCTTTTTTGGATGAAAAGTAATTTATTTTGTTAAAAATTCAACTTGCTTGTTAAAAAAAATCACACATTCTGTTTCATAATTTAACTAACTTGTTGAAAAACTACTTTCTTGTAAAATCATCTTTTTCGAATATTTAGGTTTTTTGATGAAAATTTGTCTTTTTGGACAGAAAATTCGTCCTTTTTGATTGAAAGAATAGCAACTGTTTTTGTTTGAAATTTAATCTTCTTTTAAAATTCGGCCATTGTTTTGGAAATTTAACTATTTGGTTAGAAGTGGAACTATTTTATTAATAATTTAATTATTTTCTTAAAAATTCAACTATTTTGTTAAAAAATCATCATTTTTGGTTGAGAATTTAACTGCACTATGGAAAATTCATCTTTTTGGTTAAAAATAGAACTTTTTGGGGGTTCAATTCACTTTATTTGAAATTTAAACTAATTTGTTTCAAAAATCATCAAAAACTTGGCTTTTGGTTAAAATTCATGTATTTTGTTGAAAGTTCGTCTTTTTTGGTAAAAAATTAATCTTCTTCTTTATAAATCCATATTTTAGTAGAAAATTAATATGTTTTTTGTAAAAATTTAATCTTTTTTTAAATTTTACCATTTAGTTGAAAATTCAACCTCATATTTGGTTAGAAATAGTACTGTTTTTAAAGAAATTGGATTATTTTGTTAAAAATTCAACTAATTTGTTAAACAATTCTTAATTAAAAAATTCTTATATGTCGATCCTGAAAATGCTTCACATTGACTCAAAGAAACTCGCTATCATTTTGTTTAAAAAAACATTTTTAGCCTAACCAATAGTCAACATCGCTAAAAAAAATACTTAATTGACCATTTTTGAATGCGTTAAACACCACTACATTTTTTGACCGAAAAAACAAAATAATAGCATGTTTCTTTGATTCAAACTGAAGAAATTTTAGGTTCGACATATTCAACTTTTTTTAAAATGAGTGCATAGGACTCAAAGTAAAAAAAAACATGCCTTTTGGCCATTTTCAAAAAATTGTAAATTGCTTGACATTTTTTTTTAAACGTTGTATTTTTTATTATTATTCACTAGTACAAATTGTACATAGAAAAAATTTGCCATAATTTTTGAAGCAATAGGGAAATTTTTTGGAATTTTAGAAATTTGAATTTTCAATTCAAAGAAGGGGACAGAAGATATTAAACATTTTCAAATTTTTTTACGGTTTGTGGATATCAACCCACAAACTTGTTTCGCTCAGCTCAAACGATTCGACTATTTTGATCATTTCCACTCCGCCCTAATATATAATGTATACATATTAATATAAGTATAGTACTTATATAAATATAATTTATATATATATATATATATTTATATAAATAAAAATTAACTGAGAATACGTACCTGCTTGCAAAAAATAATGTTGTTGAAATAATTTCATTGACTTTTAATTTTGTCAATAATATTTCTAATTAAGTAATTAATTAATTAATTACCTGAATATAAATTTAGACATTTTTTAGTTTTCTATCTTTTAAATAGAAATATGAAAATAGAGTGTATATTTTTTGCGCATAAAAAGAATTCTTTAAATTAACCGGAATGCTTACGTAAAAATTCCAATTAATATACCTTTTATGAATAAATTAGTAAAAGAAAACATTTTTTGATATTATTTTATATAATTTTTTAGTTTCCTGTTTTTTAAATAGAAATATGAAAATAAAGTGAATATTTTTGTGTGCATAAAACGGATTCTTTGAATTGTCAGAAATGTTCAACTAAATGTTCGAATTATCCTCTTTAGGAATACAATATTTCAAGGTTAGGATTTTTAATCAATAACTTCAATTACTTCGATGCTATTATTATTAATATTATTGATTTATGTATAATAAACCGTAAAATTTGTCATACAATGGTAAAATCATCCCATTCTTTCTATATCTATATTTTATACCTAATTATTTTTATCATCTTTTCAGAGACTTGTTCATTCTTAATTTTTATAACACAATCTTCTAATTTTTTAAGTAATACAAATAAATTACATACACTAAGAATATGTTCAAATAAAGAAAAGTGACTTTCAGTCCTGGAGAATAAATCAATAATCCATAATAATTAAAAAATTTCAAATTCCCGCTAGAAGAAAGC
>NC_046665.1:23708012-23713060 GCF_010883055.1 Belonocnema kinseyi | reverse complement strand
CAGGGACCCTCTATCCGCAACCCGAGGACGCGTTCAGTGGCTTTGTCATAGGCCCTTCGGTTTGATTCTAGAGGAATCAAAACCGAACCGAATATATATATATATATAACTACATTCTCGACCATATTGAGGTGCTGCCCTCTTCAACTTTTCGTCGTTTCTATGGCAACCGCGTCCTTCGACTACGTCATGGGCGGGGTAGGGTCAGGACACACACTGAAAGTTGTTGACTTCCAAACCGAATTTGATTTTACAGTTTCTCGCGTTCGCCTTCGCCATCACTATAGCAATCTTTGCTATAGGTGAGTCGGTCTACTGCCTATTGTTCCGTCCGAGTCGAGTCCCGGCAGTACAGTCTTCTTCAAGATACAGCGAACACGGATGCGAACCATGGAGCAAGCAGTAGCAGGTGCAATCAGGAAGGGAGACACTAGAAAGAGATAGAAGAGGCAGTGCAGAGCAAAGTAGTTTTAGAATATGATCAAGTAAGAACTCAGACTTGAAGTGCAGAGAAAAGTAGTGTTTAAATTTGATCAATTTCAAATTCAGACTAGAAGCATTTAAAAACATGGATGAGAACAATAAATAAATTAACTATTTATTAACCTAAAAATTTTTAACAAGCAAAATGCAAATTTTCTTTAATTCACAGTCCATTTATGTTAAAATTCTATTTCTTCTTCATGCTATTGGAGGAAACCACACCAATAAATGTAAGATTCTGGCAACTTGACTCATGACAATTGATTTTCTGCCTTAATTTTTTAAGCAATATAAACATTCTTTTCCATATCTATATTTTATTTGTTACCTAAGGCATCTATTACAATCAAAATTTAAACTTTCCTTTAATTTACAATAAATCTGTGTTAATATTCTTCTTCATGTTATTGGAGCAAAATACACCAATCAGTTCAGTTAAAATTTTAGATGTTTGATATTGTTAAATGGTGTTAAATTTATAAGTACAATCGAATTAAATTAAAATGAAACTGTAGATAAATTTTAAATTTGAATAAAGTTTTGAAACCAATAATATTTTAAAAAAGCGCATCCATATTGAAAAATAAAATTATTACTGCTACTTCCGTTTAATGTAAATGACATAATATTTTTTCACCAGATTTTACGAATTGAATGTATACCTCTATGTCGTATGAATTGATGTCTTTAAGATATCCTTTGGATCTTTTCATAGCTTTAAAAGGTCCTTAGGATGTCCTTAAGACGTCCGCCGAAATGCGCATATAGGGCAAATTTAGGACTTTTGTGCCCACTGGGTATGTAGGTATTTTTCACGATAAAAACCAAAAACAGAAATATCCAAACATTATTAATGACAAATAAATTATTTTTATATTCTCATCAGGGAAGGTATTAGATTTATGTAAAATTTGACCCCCCGCCCCCTAGTTTTTGTCAAAAGGTTCACGTTTTGAGACCCCCTGAATCCGAAAAACAGGTTTTTATGAATGTGTCTTTCTGTGAGAACCAAAACTTTTGAAAAAAATTAATCTATTAGATTGGTCTTTGCTCTTTTCTTGTAGTGTCCTAAGCTAAGTGCCAAGTTCGTTAGTCAGACATTTTGAATAAAAATACTAAAAGTGAGCCCATTTTGAAAATTTTTGAGTACACATATTTTCATGATTCAAAAATTTTCTGCATACTTGTTCATAGTACTTGAAAAGGAAAATGTAAACTTTTCAATAGCCTTACAAGATTATCATATCAACCTTTTAAATTTTTTCGAAAAATTAAAAAACCAAATTTTGACCGGATAAGAACTAATCAAAAATGAAAAATTGCATTTTTCGATCAAACTATGCAAGATAGGGAAAAAATGATAGAACAAACATTGTGCACTCAAGAAACATCTACAAATATGTTATTAATCACTTTTTTATATAGGTTGGCAGAAATATGTCTGGCTGTTGGTCTGTCTGTGTGTGTTTATACCTGCCTGTCTGTCAGCACGATAATTTTTGAAAAAATCATTTTATTAGATTGGCCTCTGGTACACTGTTTTAGTGTCCTAAACTAAAGGTCAAGTCCGTTAGCTTACCATTTTTGTATACAAATTCAAAAAGTAACCGCATTTTGAATATTTTTGACGACTTTTTTCAAAATTCAAGAATTCTCTGTACGGTTATTTACAGTATTTAAAAAGTCTAAAAATTTATCCTGATGAAGTTTTTCATAAAATTAAAAATTACTAGAGTTATAGCATTTACAGAATTCTAAAAAACACATGAAAATGAATCTGTTAAGCCAAATAACGGATGATATGAAAAAAGGCATGAGAAGATTCTCAAATATATGCATGGATCTTCAATATATATATATATAATTTAAAACTTTAGAAACGATAATGCTGCTCTTTAGACCGTATGTGTAAAGTTTAAATGATAAAAAAAAACAATGGAAATGTAGTAAACATAGTTTACTGAGCCCTCTCACCATGAGTATCCTAAATTGTGCAGTATTCTAATAAGTAAATTAAATGGATTTAAACAGTATACAAAATCCAACGAAAATTCTGAAATGTGAATAATGTTTGGAGCAATTGTCAGGATGGCTATTTTCTACTGGATGGAAAACAGGAAATAACAGTGACTTTATTTACGGGAAAGTATTTTTATAACTTAGAAGCTTAGAAAAATGTAATAAAATATATTATTTTATATCACGTCAAATTATGGGCGGTAGAAGGAGTTACTTTTTGAAATACATTAAAACTACCTTAATTATAAATTAGAATTTTGCAGTTAAAAGTATTTCAAGTATTGAATTAAAACTTTTTGGAAACCTTTTCGCTTGAAATTTTAAACTGGGATCTTTTAAAATGGATAGTGTTCATAGTCATAGTTTTAAGATTTTTTGTTTGAGACTTTTCAAAAGTCGACAATGTCAAAATATAAAGAAGCGTTTAAGCTTAAGCAGATCTATTTTGAATGGAAAAACTTCATTATTCCATAATTTTATTTCAAATTACAAGCATTTCAGCAATAAAATAATTATTCCATTCAAAATTATTCAGTTTCAAAAATTCGATTATAACTTCAAAGCCTTTAAAATTAAAAGGTTTTAAATTAGAGAAATTTGAAATGAAAACAATTAAAATTACAGTGTAATTATTTTCTTTTAGAAGCGAACAAATCAAATAATATTTATTGAAAAAAAAACTAGTTTATAAATTAAAAATTAAAAGTCTCAATATTTATCAAATTTCTAATATTCTTAATTCAAATTATTCAACTTTAAACATTTTAAATGAAATCACTTATAATTCTGAAATACATTTTTTGCAGCTTGAGGATATAAATAATTTAAAGCTGAATGGGGCAAATTGTTCAATTTCAAATCTCGTGAAAAATTGGAATAAGTGTAAAGCGTTCGAAATCCAAAACTTTTTATAATTATAGGAATTTTAAATTGCACGGTTTTAATATATTTGAAATTTTAAACATTCAAATTGAGTAATTATTATAAACAGAAATTTCACGAATTGTATGATTTGAAAATGTTTTTCATAGAGTTGATGAATTAAAAACCCAAGACGTAATATTTATTAAATTTTGAATATGCTTCAAATATAATCTGATAAATTCAAATTATTTAATTTTGAACATTTTGAATTGAAAATTGAAATTCAGAATTCTAAATGTTCGTATTTGGGGATTATCTCATTTTGGAGGCCATTAATTTAAGCCTAATCGAGTTAGAAGGCTTACAGTTGACAATGTTACGATATTGAACCCTTAAATTTAAAACCAATTTAAAATTGAATGTTACACTTTTTAATTTTTTTTAGTTCTGTGAATTTCTAGCATTGATTTCTATTATTTTCAGGATTACGATTTTAAAATTTTAATTACCTCAGATATTAAGACAACAAAAATAATACATTAATGTTGCTAAACGTAAGGCCTGGATGGACCAAAAAACGAAATCCTAGAAGAAGGAAATAGCTAATATTTTAACACAAAAAGATACCATGTGTTATAAGAAGTGTAGAAATATAATACTTTAATGACTGTTTGATATAAAAAATGGCCCTAGCCCTCGGGTGTTGAAATGAGGTGAAAAATGTTGAATTATAGCAAATTAACGATTTGACATATTTGTACGAAAATTATGGTAATTTTTATGTCGAATTATAGTATTATATGCCAATAAAAAAATTTAAGCAAACCCATATTTTTCTTAAAATTAGATTTTTAGGGTATGAGGGAAAATGAGATTTTTGTATAAGATTGAGTTACTTCTTATTTCAATTTGAAAAAATGGTCTTATTTATAGCATGGTCTTAGCTAAACTGTAGAAGCAAGCCGTAACTTCCTTTGACTTTCAAAAATGCTTCTTAGACTTTTCAGCTGTTAAAAAACTTACTTATCGCTAAATTCACAAATATTTAAAATATGCAACATTTCAGAAGACATTTTTCCTGGTCTACAAGGAAATTATAGCTTGATTTTCAGTATTTTGATTGCTTTAACCAGAAAAAATAGTAAATGCATACTTAAACACAATTCTGGTTGATGTTACCAGACATTTTTTTAGTGTATTTAAGTTTAACTAAAAGTTAGCTGAATCTTCTGGTTCACGTTTCTACTCATTTCCAGAAAATATATAACTTAAATAAAAAATACTTACTAATTTAAATTTTTTATGATTATTTTATACTAACAATTTTACATACAAAAAATTACCCACATCTTAATACACGTAGGAAACAATATTTAATTTACCAGAATTCAAAATTTTAGGACCTCTTTGCTACATTTTGGGACTAATTTGGATTTCAAAAAGATTTTAGTGTTTTTTAATATCAAGTCTTTAGAACTAGCAATTCCGTATCTTCGGATCACCAATATTTTGGATCACCATGTGTAAGTATACATATCTTTGTAAAGATATATCAAAATTATTTTTTCATTCACTTATAAAGTAAAATTAGATTTTTACCATTTTGGATTTCAAATGCACTATGATTTGGCGCGACCGAATATACAGTTGCCTGCCGCGCCTCTACAAGTATGTGGCCGAAC
>NC_046665.1:23703651-23707912 GCF_010883055.1 Belonocnema kinseyi | reverse complement strand
TGTTCTTAGGGTGCACGAGGCTTTTGCTGGATCGTCGTATTGATTCCTTTACAGACTGTAACCACCTATCTCACGTTTGTGAGACGTGGTTGTGGCTGAAATGTTACCGCGATTTCGCTGAAAGCGGGCGCAATTTTTCAGATTAGCACCCGCTCCCGGCGAAATCCTGCGGTTGTCCTTATGACAAATTTTTAATTATATATATATATAGCGGCCGTCCCCACCACTGACCCATACCGTATTTAGGACCAAATATCTTTGGGAATAATAAGGAGACTCAACTGCTAGTGGGAAGCTTTTCGAAACTGGCAATAGAAATATTACCGTAAGTGAAAGGCACATTACAAGAAGATCTTAAATTCTCGTGCGCAGGTGCGCAGTTGTCCTCTTCCTATACATGGAAAAGTGTGTGAGTGAGAAAGTTTGTCAAATTGACGTGATTTTAGGCAACTCGGTGGATTACATTTTTAATTATACAGGTTTTTTACAATAAAAAATGTTGGGAAGTGTAAAAAAACCGTATTCTTAATTCCAACGTACGATTTTAAAAATAATAATGCACTACAATTTCAAGATTTCATGATCAAACAATTTCATTATAGCCTACATACTTACCACTTTTATATTGTACTTTTTTACCGCTACTAGAAGTGCATGCGCGCGATCCACTCATTTAATTGCAATTATTTTATTTGTAAATGAAGTTTAGTATGATACCGCGATATTCATTTTTGCTTTAATAACAAATTTTCGTGGAAATACTTGGTAATAATCTTGACTCGAGAAGACTCCAAATGCCAAGCCATTTCGAGCGCCCCTAGCACTTGGATGGGTGACCATCTACGACGTACGACCGGGTTGTGTACTAGAATTTTGATAACCCGACTAAACTCGGGAGGTGGTTTTCTGCAATTTTCATCTCATCTGACCAAATGTTTAGGCAACTGAGATTAATTCGAATTATATCGTTTGTAACCGCATTGTCATCAAATTGTACTCAAATGCATACAGATTATTTTGAAATTACTGCAAGAAATTAATAAAAAGAAATAATGACTGAAACTAATGAAAATGAAAGTTTTTACCATCATACAGTTTTAACTTCTTTTTAAATTCTTATTAAATATATAGTGCATACATTTTCTTATGAAAACGAATTTGTTAAAATGTTTCAAACGGTTCAAAATCTAAAAACTAGTCAAGTTCTGAATTTGTTTATGAAATTTATTTTAATAATAAATAATTAGTGTAAATTTTCAAAGTGTTGTAATAAAAATTGATTGGAAATACATTCTTTGTTGATTCCGTAAACAAATTAAGCCTGTTCTTCAAAAAATGTCCAAACTCTTAATTTGCTCATGAAAGTAGTTTAAACAATAAACCATGAAAATTTGATTTCCTTTCCTTTTTTAAATATCCAAATTCTGAATTTTGTATTAAAGTTCTTTAAATAATTGATAATTCTTGCAAATTTAACAAATAACTTAGGAAAGATTCATCGCAAAAATAATCTTAGTTAACTTCGTAAACAAATCGTATTTATTAATTGAAAAATACCCTTAATCTCAATATGTTTATAAATATTGTTTAAATGAATAATAATTATTATAAATTTAGAAGGTATCGTGGGAAATAATCATCGAAAGACATTCTTAGTTCATTCCGTAAACAAATTATGCGTCTCAGTTCAAAAATAGCCAAACTATAAATTTGTTGATAAACATTTTTTAAATAATTAATAATTGTAAATTTTTAAAGCATCAGAGAAAAAAATCATGTAAAAGATATTCTTAGTTAATTATGTTAAAAAATAGAGCCTACTCGTAGCAACAAAAACAAACTCTTAATTTTTTAATTGAAATTGTTTCAACAATTAATAGTTCTTGCAAATTTATATAGCAACATTGAAAAGAGTCATCCGATAGACATTTTTAGTTCACTCCATAAACAAATTCACTCGTAGAAAAAAGGTTTAACTCTTAGTTTTGCAATTGAAGTTATTCTCGTAGAAAAAAGGTTAAACTCTTAATTTTGCAATTAAACATAGAAAAGAGTCATCCGATAGACATTCTTACTTGACTTCGTAAAAAAATTAACTTGCAGAAAAAAGGTCAAACTCTTATTTTTAAATTGAAATTCTTTAAATAAATAATAGTTCTTGTAAATTTACAAAGCAACATGGAAAAGAGTCATCGGGTGGACATTCTAAGTTGATTTCGAAAACAAATTGACTCGTAGAAAAAAGGTTAAATTCTTATTTTTAAATTGAAATTCTTTAAATAAATGATAGCTCTTGTAAATTTACAAAGCAACATAGAAAAGAGTCATCTGATAGACATTCTTATTTGACTCCGTTAAAAAATAGACTTGTATCAAAACGGTTAAACTCTTGTTTGTAAATTGAAATAATTAACAGTTCTTGTAAGTTTGCAAAGCAATATAAAAAAAGAGTCATCGGATAGACATTCTTAGTTGACTCAACAAACGTACTGATTCTTAGAAAAATGGCACTTTTAGTTTTTTAATTAAAATTGTTTGAATAACTAATAGTTTATGTAAATTTGCATAGCAAAATAGAAAAGAGTAATCGGATAGACATTCTTAGTTGACTCCGCAAACAAACTGGCTCGTTGAAAAAGGTGAGTTTTAGTTTTTTAAATAAAATTGTTAAAATAATTAATAGTTTATGTGAATTTGCAAAGCAATATAGAAATGAGTCATCGTATAGATATTCTTAGTTAACTTCGTAAACAAACTTATTTGTAGAAAAAAGGGCAAACTCTTAATTTTTTAATAAAAACTGTTTCAATAATTATTAGTTCTTGTAGATTTACAAAGCAGCATAGAAAAGAGTTATTGGATAGACATTCTTAGTCTTCATTTTAAAATTAAAATTGTTTAAATAATTAATATTTCTTGTAAATTTACAAAGCAACATAATAAATTAAACGTATTCTTTAAAAAATAGCCATTTATGAAAATTGTTTAAATGATTACAATGTTTGAAGATAAAATAAATGTTTTAAAAAACAACTATGAGCTCCACTCGAATTTTGTACGATCGCTAGGAATGTTTACATCCATAATGTAAACAGATCCCTCGAACATACCTTGACGCCTTAGAGCTAGCTTTGAATGAAATGCACGGCAAAATTGTACAATTCAAACACCAGACTCGAATTGTATCCCTAGAAGTTATCGCCGGAAAACGAATCACTCGGGAAGCGCACTTCGGTGGAAATGTCTTGGCTTCATAAGGGTGCTTTCATGCCTCTGCGAGCAGACAGCCTGCATGCAGAAAACCCATAAGAGTGAGAGAGAGAATAGTCCATTTCTTTCACTCTTATGGGTTTTTTGCATGCAGCCTGCCTGCTTGCAGAAGCATGGAAGCACCCTAATAAGCAGCTCTGTTCTTAACCTAAAAATGATTCTAGATCGCATTTCGGTGAGCAGGCGTTGGCCTTATAAAAGACTCTGTTCATCTCGATTCTGATCTCGATTTTAAAGAATAGGCGGCGCGTTTAAATCCAACCAATAGGTGAAGAGATAATGTGGCTTCAGACTTCGAGATTATATCGCAACCTCTTTTTTATGATAGGACATGTCTTAATGCTGAAGTCCTTCGCTGAAACAGATCAATAGACACTTTAATAATTTAAATAATAATAACTTACACTTGAAAAAATTTTGCCACCTGCATCGAAACAAACGAACATAACCTCTAACTTACGTCAATTTGACAAACTTTCTCACTCTCACACTTTTCCATACATAGGAAGAGGATAACTGCGCACCTGCGCACGAAAATTTAAGATTTTTCGGTAATGTGCCTACCACTTACGGTAATGTTTCTATTGTCAAGTGGCGAAACGGAGTTACCAGGTGTATACATATGAAACCGGTATTTTTTCAAGAAAAAAACACATTTATTTCAAGAGAATGATAACAAATATTTTATTCAAAGTATGCGCCCTCGCTGGCTAGACATTTTGTCCACCTCTCAGACAATTTATGGATACCTTTCCAAAAAAAGTCTTCGTTTTTTGAAGCAAACCAGTCATCGAGCCATTTTTCAACATTTTCGTAAGAAGTGAAGCGCTGTTCGCTGAGTGCGTGCCCCATCGATGCAAATAAGTGGCAGTCGGATGGAGCCAAGTCCGGTGAGTAAGCGGGGTGGGGTAGCGGTTGCCAGCTATACGACTCAACCAATTCCCGAGTCAGTTTTGTCCGGTGTGATGGTGCATTGTCATCGAGAAAAATC
>NC_046665.1:23700109-23703551 GCF_010883055.1 Belonocnema kinseyi | reverse complement strand
AAAATTAAAATTCGAAAATTTTTTCTAAAGCCTCCAGGGGACTTCGTTTTCGCACGAAAAAATTTTATGTGCCCTTATTGCATCCGGACCCACAAATGTCCTCAAATTTTCATGTCTTCCCAGATGATAGCGCTGAGTGCGGAAACTGTAGGAACTACGAGAACATGCGATGTAAATTTTGAACCGGTATAAATATAACCTATTAATGCAGTTTTGCAATTGCAAACTGTTTGTGTTTAGTGGCAAAAAATTGTTGTGCAAAGTGTCAGTGATAAAAACCTATATCCTATATTCCTTTTTTTTTATTGCCATTACTCATATAATTCTATAAATTATACAAGAATTATCACTGCGTTCGCTACACCAACTGACACTTGACATAACCAAACTTAACCTATAAACAAACTCGATACTCCATAGCAGACAATTTCTAATTTTATGTTACCACCGAAGGGAAGGTTTAATCTGGGAAGACATAAAACTCCGAGGACATGCGATCGCGAGCTGGCGCCAGTCGAAATACATGGCGAGCGGTCTCCTTGTAGTAGTCTCCTTGTAGTACTTCTGCTGCGTTAAACCTACGGTATGGCACCTTTATTGAAAAGAAAATGTATAGCTTTTATAAGCATTAAATGATAAATTTTTTTATTTATAAATTAAGCATTGTGTACCCCCACTGGGTATTCATGTTGCGTTCATGTACGCGCCACAAAATTTCGTCACAGGGTGATTGTAAACATGCTCGCATTGAGCCACACCTTGTACACGCACTTCAGTTACAATCACAAAATTTGGACGTACATGGTGAATTTTGGCATGCATGTCATGCGCGCATCGACGTGCCCGTAACATGCGCGCATGAATTGTTATCTGGGTTGTTACTTATGATCGAATTCTTATTTCAATTTCAGCCTCTCTACTTGTTATTTATGATCGTATTTCTATTTCAAATTCGGAAGACATTTTAAAGCCTTTAAAACATTTAAAAGAGCTACCTGGACCTTCAAATATATCTACCTGAGTACCTGCGGAGAATTTCTGAGAATTTCTCTGACCCTAGAGAATCTTTAGAATATACTCATGGATTTCCATCGGTAGGGTTTGGGTCCTTTTCAATGTTCTTTTAGTGGTTCTTTAAGAGTGATGCAAAGGTAATATAATGTGCCTTTTGTATTCGTCACGTACGTATAATAATACACAATTCTCTAGTTGAATTAAAAAATTGGTCTTTTTTGGCGAATCTTATTCCATTTTCGAGAAACGTTGCATTAATTCCAATTTTAAACATTTTAAAAAAAGTTATATATCTGAAATCATCGAAACCCGCAGATTCCGAATTATTATGTTTTAGGCTGTTAACTATGAAATTTGAAAAAATCTATTTCTAAGTTTTAATCCGAGATCTTAACAAATGACCCTTGGATGTCGGCTAGTATTCTATTGATATAACCTCTCTGCTTGTTATTTATGATCCAATTATTCTTTCAATTTCAGCGTCTATGCTTGTTACTTATGATCGTATTTTTATTTAAATTTCGGAAAGGACATTTTAAAGCCTTTAAAACATTTAAACGAGCTACCTGGGCCTTCAAATATATCTACCTGAAGCCTGCGGAGAATTTCTCATAGCTTCTCAGAGCCTTGAGAATCTTTAGCATATACTTTGAGTTTTTTGGTAGGGCAATATAGGCATTTAAAATAAAACTTGCGAAAGTTGGTACCGGAACTTCAGAAATGTGAGGTTATATACAGTTTGTAAGCAGCCCTATCCGACTCCTTGAAAAGATACCCGTAAATATAAACTTCCAAGTGGTAGTATAAAAAAAGTCCGACAGATAGCCCCACTTCTGCCTCTACATAGTTCAACACTGTCCCTTATTAGAGAATAGGAGAATAGCAATATTTATATTAAAAATATTTTATATTGAAAATAATTGAATGATGTCACTCAGAAAAATTGATTGTTATCATTTAGTGGAAATTTTCGCGGACTGAAAATGGTTTGACACAGGTGCATCGTACCGAATTGTGATTCCGGGTACGATGTCCCTAATAAAGAAAAGTATCATAATTTTACATTTCGATTTGAAGCAAAAAGTGAAGGATACTGCTGGCAATTTTATGGTATCGGTATGTAAATTGTTTACCTTTTGACATTTAAAAAACGTGAATGAAATTTACAGATTGAAATCAATATTCACAGTTTATATTAAGGAGAAGAAATTTATCGAAAAACAAAAGTCAAAAATTATTTAAATTAAATTTGTTCTTATGAGAAAATAGAATGATATTTTATTTTAACCTCAATGATATGTCAAGACATTTATTCAGAATAGTTGAATTTGAATTGAATTATTTGCACCAGAAGTTAATTTTTCCAAAAAATCAACAAGAAAACCTGGCTTAACATGAACAAAAATAATGATTAATTTTTTATCAATCTTTTTGTTGACAAAATACAATGCTTGGTACAAAAATCCAACTCGAACTAAAATGCCTGTCCATATATATTTCGAGCTGTAATAATAAATTTTGAGTGATTGCAATGCAGAACTATATATTTGTATTATTTAAAAATGAAAAACATATTATTGCAAATAATAAAGTAAGTTTATCGATGTTATTTATGAACAAAAATAAAATTATTGCCAATAAATTAATTTCCCTACTTACAAATTTAAAAACCCTTTTTAAAAGCAATTACATCTATCTGTCTAAGTACAAAATATTACTTAATATTACTAATTATCAATTATATTTTACTTGTGTAGATTAATTTTGAAACTATATTCCAAGCTGAATTATTCTCTCAGGTAATTACATAATTATTAATTGTTAATAATTTAATTTTTATAATACTTTCACAATGTGTGGAAAACTAAATGTATTTTAAGTTATTCTCCCTATCGCTATCAATGTTTCCTCAGATTTTTTCATAAAAATTATTACTGAAAGTCTATGAATCTATTGTAATAGATTTAGCATTCATTTTATAGTTAACAAAAAAATATAATTTTAGTTATTTACAATATTATTCCATTGCAGTTAATGTTAAACTGTGTAGAGGCAGAAGTGGCACCATTTGTCGGACATTTATGGTACTACCACTTGGAAGTTTATAATTACGAATGCCATCCACGCAAAAGCTTGAAAGTCGGATAGGGCGATTCTTAACGTCCGCCATCTTGGTCCGTAATTTATGAGGTATTTTACCTGTTCTTTACGTAAAATACTTCACTTAGATATTTTACGCGAAAAATTTCCAGATGCGCGTATCTACATTTCCCTGATCGTCGTTGCGTCGACTACTAATCAGCCCACGAAGGAATAATAAGGAGATCTACCAGGTGTATACATATGAAACCGGTATTGCTATCTAGCGGCCAGTAGGCACACTTGTAGGCACTGTCGGAACTTACCATTTGTGCTAATTGGCGTATTG
>NC_046665.1:23688082-23700009 GCF_010883055.1 Belonocnema kinseyi | reverse complement strand
TGAAAATTAAAATTCGAAAATTTTTTCTAAAGCCTCCAGGGGACTTCGTTTTCGCACGAAAAAATTTTATGTGCCCTTATTGCATCCGGACCCACATTTGATCGCGATTGTGGGCTTTTTCCACCATCCCCGCTATAGGCGTGCTATTTTGTTAATAAATTTCGATACATTTATTTAACTCAACCTTTTTATTTACCTGCTTTAATATAAATAAATAATTTTAGGATAGTCTACCCGCGCGCATCGAGTGTTTGCTTCATGCCAGCCCTGTGCATCTCTCCATATTTTAGATTGTAACTTGAGCCCATAACTGTCCTAAGTTGATTAGTTCCTAATATCTCCAGCGTGGCGCTAGTTGTCCAATCACTCCGGTTTTTTACATAGAAAGCAATGGGGCTAAATCACTTTTTTATTTTTTAGTTAACAAAATGTTATTTCCATGCAAAAAAATTCTTGCAATTAAAACAATGTTACTCATTCAACATCTCAAAATACTTTTCCAATCATTTTCTTTGAATACTAAAGACAAAATATGATTTATATGGTCGTACAATAATCCTGGCAAAGTGGAATATATCTTAGATTTGAATTTGAATGTAAAGTAAAATATGATTCTTAAAGTTTAATGTCGAAAACAAATTAACAATATTATTAATGGAATGTAAAAAAACCCGGAGAAAAATTTGAATAGTACTAAGTTTAAACTTCCTACTCTCGCTTATGAATCTATAATGGATTTAATGTATTTCTAATTGAATTTAACTAAATTTAAATTTGAAACCATTTTATTTAATAATCAGTGAAAAATAAAAAAAATAAATTTCTTAAATTGATCTCTTTTATCATTATAAAATTATTATCATTTATATTTGGTCCTCTGAAAATTAGTTTTTTTTCAAGAACTTGAATTATTGAATAAACTATTTTTAATTTTCTTTACATATTTTATGTTATATGTTCATAAATAAAAATTTAATTTAATTTCAATTACATTTTTCTCATTATATTCAATAGTGTAAGTACTCGCTAAACCCTTAAATATTAAGTTGGAACTTGTATACTTTTAAAACTTTTTTTAAAAAACTATATATTTTATTGATATAAATATTATTTACTGCGTTTTCAGATATAAAAAGGATTATATTTAACTTTTTATTCAAATTCAAATCTAACATTATACTTTGCTAAGTTTATTGGGTGACGTTTTAATTCATGTTTTCCATTAGCATTTATATACATCGTTTGGAAAATTATTTTGAAATATAAAATGAGTACATTCTTTTCATTTGTCGTGTTAGCGAGGCTAAATACTGTAAATAACTCTGCCCGTCCGGTACGTGAAGAATACAAAAGGAACAGTATATTACCGTCGCATCATATTTAAAAGGAACACTAAAAGGACCTTGAAAAGGACCCAAATCTCTCAGACTATCTCAGAGACTAAATTATTCAAATCAACTCTGCTTATAGACTCAAATAGGCCAGGCTATTTCGCTTGAGAGTATAAAGAGAGTATAAAATAGTAATAATAAATTTGAATTAAAAAGTCTGAAGATATAGTTAACTTTTATTTAAATTTAAATACAATAAAAAAATGTCTGGTTAAATTAAACAGAATTGTGGTTAAATATGCCTTTACTATTTTTTTCTGGTTAAAGTAATTTCGATAAAGTCAAAGGAAATTACGGCTTGCTTCTACAGTTTAGCTAAGGTCATATTATAAATATTAACCATTTTTTTCAAATTGAAATAAGAAGTAACTCAATCTTATAAAAATGTCATTTTCCCTGATACTCCAAAAATTTCACTTTAAGAAAAAATATAAGTTTCTTTAATTTTTTTAATTAGCATTTAATACTAAAACTAGACATAAAAATTACCATAATTTTCGCATTTTTCTTGTTTTTATATCTGATCTAATGACATTTTTCAAAATGCAGTCATGAAAAATAATATAAATCAATGCTAGAAATTAACAGAACTATTATGTACTTCAATAGTCTTTTTTTTTTAATTTGACGCTGCTTTTATTTGACCTGTAATACATATATAAGTTTCCTTAGTTTTTATTTAGTTTCATTTAATTATTTCCTTTATTTCTTTATTTTTTATTTATTGAGAAAAACAAGTTGAAACATTAAAATTTTCTCCACCGGTAATGTATAGAAAAATATATTTTGCACCTGGTCGATTAAGCTTTTGTTTGCATTTTCCTTGTATAACTGTTTACATATTTAATTCTATTCAAAAATTTTAATTTGGCATAAATAATTATTTTAAATGCTTTCCTTTAATAAGAAACTTGCTTTTTAACATTTTTTCGTAAATAAATTTATTTTCTAATAATTTAAATATTTCAGTAACTTTCAGTTTCTTGTATAACATTTTAAAGGCTTATGAATTATAAATTAGTTACCTCATTAACAAAAAATGGTTTTAAAAAAAAAGAACGATATTCATGCAAAAAACCCGAATTTTTTATTTGAAAAAGATATTAAAAATGTTTATTTCTTGCATAATTAAAAAGAAATTTGGAAGGAATTTTATATCTGAATAAAATTATATTTGAATAAAACTATGAATCAAACCAAAAAAACATGATCTAGCACTTTTTTGTTAGACTTATTTTTTCAAAAGTCATACTTCTTTTCAAAGATCTTTATTATAAACCGAAGTTTTATTCCGCTCTTTTGTATTTTTTATAACTTTCTTCTAACTGCAATTCATAACACAGTGGACAATTAGACATAATGTAAAAATTACAATTGAACATTACAAGTCAAAACTGTCATCTAGGTACATGAAGTTAAAGTAAATATTTCTTCCTGACAATATTAAAACTTCCATTTTAATATTGAGTCTATCAAATTCAATAAAAAGATATTTGACAATTATTTACGCCTAGCATTATAAAGCCTAAAGCTTCTTGTTCCTTAAAAATCAATATATTCTAATCAAGATTTTTTTCTTACTTCCTCAATTTTGTAAACAATAACAAGAACAAATGTTTTTATGTAATAAATAAGTGACGAAATTTTGTTATTAAATCATTTTTTTATGTTTATTATTGTCTGGAAATTTAAAAATAATAATAAATAGAATATTTTTAGGCTCTCTTTAATTTTATTATAATTAGGTAATTCAGTGTTCACAACATTTTTGGCGTACAGGCCGTGCAGAGCCAGCCGACCGACTCAGCTGTAGCAAAGATTGCTATAGTGATGGCGAAGGCGAAGGCAAGAAACAGAAAATTACGTTCGGTTTGGACGTGGAGAACAGATATAAGGAGACCAATCTGTAATGCATGGACTTCACCAAAAACGGCCACTTTTCTGTTGCCAGAAGTACGCACACCCACATGTGTAAAATCACACTTACGTATAGCTCAGAACTTTCCAAGCGTGGCGTGCATATCGCACTTAAAAAAATATGTGGCCGAAAAATATATGGCAATCGGAATCTTATAACACCCTATTAACATTAATAGGGACAATGGATATAATACCAATCCGATTTCGCTTGCCGTCTTTCCGGATTAAAAAAAAGACTTGATTGGCCAATCAGGTTCGTCGAGTCCCCACGGTCGGGCGCATCACAGGCATCGTAGAGTATAAATAAGAACAACATAACCTGACCAGTGTTGGCAGCAGTACCATAATTAACGTTTTTATCACATATTTTTTTCTATTTCACTATGTCATATAGAACGTTGATGATAATACTGAAAAACACGATAATTTTGTGAGAACCGCTCGGTCCTTTTTCTTTGTCATATATCCTATACCAGCCAGTGGTGGTGGTGCCAACCGCTCAAGGGTAAGTATCACACACATTTTTATATTAAATGTGGTAACCCTGCCCTATAGATCCTCTAGGGAGAGTTGAGACACTTTTACCCTCCAATAGTCGCCGCTGTACCGGAACTTTGATATTTTCATGGGGCGCGAAAAGTTTGAATAGTTATAAAAATGCTCATGCACACAATCTTGACTTTTTTATTCTTATCTAATAAATTCAACTGTTCACAATAGGCATACATGATCGAAAGTCATTTGAAAACAAATTGTTTTTAAATTTAACTGTAAACCCGATAATTTATTCAAAAAACACATGATTTGACGGCCCTGAACACGATACTCCCTCTGTACCATCTGCCAACGTCGGAAAAATTCGTAGTTCTTTTCACGATTGGAGCTCGAAATATCTCTGTTGATCAAAATGGATCCTCGTGAAAGCATTAAATCTATTATGAAACTATTAAATCTATTATAAAATTTATATTCTCCTATGAAAAATAACGAAAATTTACGTATCCAAAGACTTTGAGATTTTTCTTAATACGAAAAAGCTACTTCCCTGCTAGAAAAAAGGGAAAGGATCGGAAAGACCACGTCGGGAAGATTCAGAAAGGTTTCGGAAAGGGTTTGGAAAGAGAATCGGAAAGGGTTATATGAACTTTGCTTCCGTTTCTTTCCGAACGTCGAACTGTCAAACGATCATTTCCGACACTTTCCAAATGTCCCACTCTCTGTCTTCTTTCCGATCATTTCCGAATGTAGCCGAGTGTTTGTGATTTTCCTGCGAATGTCACCAAATGTTTCTAAATGATTCTCCACTTAACTCTTTTCAACTGTATCCATTTCGTTCAGAGTCGAATAAAAAAATATATATTCTTGTCATAATAATTTATTTTTAACTTCAAAAGCATTTTAAACTGCAGAGATCCTATTGATTCCTGTTGACTCCAGCAAAGCAGTTTTCTCAAAATCTAGAAGCAGAGAAATTTCATGACTAAGAAAGCCTTTTTCACTTTCGTACTTTACGTACATTATTGCTGTGTATTATTACATCCAAATATTCCAGATTTCGAATATTGCATTTGCTCAAATTTATTTGTAATCGCTACGATAAATCTTGATAAAATTCCTTCTTTGTATTGTAAAAATAATCCACTATAAAATATAAATTACACTCAGCTTGGCTGAATGACGAAAAGCTATAAGAAGCGTCACTATTTGTCTCTGATTGTCTTCAGCGCCATTTTAATCTAAGATTGTCGCTTAGTCACTCACTCACTCACTTCCAGTCGAGCGATCAATAAAGCCAATCGATAATAAACATTCGATTTCGCTAATAATCGACTGAACCAAAAGAATTGAATGTCATCATATGTTTAAAAGAAATTTCGTTAGTGAGTGTCAACGTTTGCCAATGATAATGACTTTTCTAGATTTCACAAAAAAAATAATCCCATTTAATTGCTTTATTTCAAATGATCTTTGGTTAAAAATCGAGTTCAGTGCAATCGAATACTTGCCATAATCGATATGAATGAAATCAAAGAAAAAAAGGGCGACGCAAGAGACACTGACAGCGGTTTTCCCAAGATTTTTGCAGCGAAGTGGATGCTTTTACAATACGCATGTACAAAATAATAAAATAATCATGGAATGTTCCTGCTTCTAGGTTATTTGAAAAAATATTTATACGGCCGTTTAGTTTTTATTGAAAATACTTTCGCTTGGGTTATTGTTTGAGATACATGTGAAATTCGTGAAATTTTTACAAGCACTAAAAAATCGTTTGTAAAAATTTATATATAGTTCTTTAATATTATTTAATATTTATTTTTATTTTTCAGGTGTGCATTTTCTATGGATTTTTAGACTATTCGTTTAATCAAGTTCTCGTATGTATTTTTCAATTTCTTAATTATTATATATTCCAACATTGTTATAAAAATATGATTATAATTCCAAGTGGTAGGCAACTTGTTCTTTCGGTTTTTATATGTTAAGACGGCAGTTCTAAGTCAGATAATGTTTCGCATTGACAAAAAAATTCGACAAACAAAATTTCACTGGCGCATTCATAACAAATATCACGTTCCATAAAATATATTTTAAAATAAACTGTAAACTATTATAAATGATACAGCTTACTTAAAATATTTACCTAAGTTATATGATATAAAATTTAAAATAAAATAATATAAATATTATTTTAATTATTTTTGAAGTTTTTTCAGAACTTTTAAATATATTTTTATTGATTTCCATTTTTTTCGTAAGATTTTTGTAAAATTCTTAAAACATTGCCTTAAAATCTTCCATATTTTTTACAATTTTATGAATCTTTTAAAAAGCTTTGAAATATTTTTGGACTGAGAAATCCCGAATAATAAAATTCGCAACACTGTAAACTTTTTGAAATTATAAAATGCCGAAATCTGAAAATCCTGAATTTAAAAATTCCAGAATAATAAATTCTGTCCAATTATAAAACATACAAACTAGAAAATTCCCGAATTGTAGCAATTGAGAAAATGATGTTTTAATCTATATTATATATTTATTGAAAATACATTAACCAAATGTTTTGTTTGTAGAAACTTTGTTTATTGTTTAATTTTGCGAAATAATGGGTGTAATTTAAAACAGCAATAATTGCATACAAATGTTATGCAAAAATAAATTTAGAAACACGTGCGCTTCAAACAAAACAAATTTTTCAGGATTCAATTTAGCACTGATTTAGCGCGAATTTTATTTTTTACATTAATTATTTTAATTTTGCAAACTTCTTTATAAGGTACAAAAAAAATACAATGCACATTTCGAAAAAAAAAAATTAGAGTTTTCTAGTCCGGATATTGTATAACTTGAAAATTTTCTGTTGGGAATTCTCAAGTTCAGTAAGATTATAATTAACCAGAATTTTCCGATTCGGAAGAAGCGACTTAGTCCAGGCGCCATATGCAGTCCTGTCGGATCTTGTATGTCTCCAAAAGATTTTAAATGATTCGTAAGCAGAATGATCTCCTGATTCCGAATAGGTATGGTACGTCTTCGGCAGATTGTGTGTTCTCGAGATATTCGCAATTAAAAAAATTCTGTCTGCAATGTCTTCAAAAATATCATCTAAAAGAGAAATATTTTTTTAAGTTCTGAAAATAACAGCTAAGTTACAAATTTTTTATAATAAACACTATTTCTCTAAAGTTAATAATTTCCTGGCAAAATGGAGTCTTATTGGGTGAAATTCTGCGGTGTGATAATAAATAGTCATTGTTAGTAAATTAAATTCATGTAAGAGGCAATATTTTTGCTCAAATATATAGTTTCTGTTCTCAGACACGAAGTTCCTGTGAAATTATGTTGAAATTGTTTAAATTTAAGCAACGACGCATGAATAATCCATTACGGAGTTTCAAATGCTAATAACATTCCAACAAAAAGTTATAAATGTTTGAAATTTAGCACGATAATTCTCTAAAGTGCAAGGAAGCCAATACTGTTAAGAAAAAATTGTTTATACATTATTCAAAATTCAGTCATGGAATTTAAATTTCTGAATTTTTATTCATTTAATAGTTTTTTTTAGATATTTCAAAGATTAAGGACCTTTATTTCAATATATATCATTTCATTTATTAACGAATTTCAAGAGTATGAAACCATTTACTAGAATGAAAAAATACAAGTGAAAAATATTTCCATCATTCTTTTTGGAAGATGGTTACAGAACAGATTTGTAACTGTTCTAGAACATAAAAGAACGTGTTCCAGAACAGGTTATTAACAGGTTACGAACATGCGAGTTACTATGTCATCCTCCATAAGCTAGAACAATTCTGTAACAGTTCTAGAACGCTGTGACATACGATCTGTAACTTTTTTATAACAATTCTAGAACTCGGTGACTAGTGCTATGCAAAAATTCTGTAACAGATATAGGACGCTGTGAAAACCGATCTGTAACATTTCTAGAACAATTGTAGAACTCAAGCACAAATTTTGTATAACAAATCTGTAACAGATCTAGAAGGCTGTAACAACAGATCTGTAATATTTCTAGAACAATTGTAGAACTTTTGTACGCTGCGTCGTAAAAAATCTAGGACAATTCTATAACAGTTATATAACAATTCTAAAACTGCTATAGATCTAATATGGAACAGTTTTATGTATCCCTCACAGCAATAGGGTATCCCGGGCAAATTATAAAAAAATATCGGGGGAAAAATTTCAGAATTGTGTTTCATCAAAACTCCATTATTTCTATGTAATTTCTTTATTAATTTTAATTCTAATCTATCCATTTTTTTGGCGTAGTTTTCAGCCAAATGATTTTGAGTCTCGAGAAATAATGAACAAATATCGACAAATGGCCCATAACTTCGTTTGGATCGTTGTGGAAAGCAAAGCATTTTGTCCTTACAAAGATTGAAAAAGCTACATCATACGCTTAAATTATAAGTTTGAGTATTGTGATTCCAAGATAACTTTTCCCACTTTATTTATATGTGCTTTTTAAAAAAAGTTAATAGCTAATCAGTCGACAATGTTTAGATGATAATTAGACTAGATAGATCTAGACAGCCAGGAATTCGAACGAAATTAAGGGTATTTCTCGATATTCTACCTATTTTTCTTAAAATTCCATATAAATTGGGTTGAAACTAACCTAAGCGTGGCAAAGTATATTTCGGATACGTCAAATTTAAATATTTTAATAGAACTTCCTACGAGGCAAAAAATTTGAGAACGTCCTTATGACATTTTTCCGATGTTGCGATGACGACGCATGTCTGTATCGTGAAGTTATCTTCAAATATCTCTACTATATTTTAATGAGTGAGATAATACTTACTTACTTAGAACTCAGTGCAAGTGTAACTATATTAGTTCAATAATACCTTGAACAAATACGCTTCGCATAAATTAGAACTCAGTAGGTAAAAAAGACGAACTGGATCTCTTCATTTAAATTTTTATTTTATCGGTTTGAGTATAGAACCGACGCTATAGCAATACCGAATTACATCTATAAGAAAGTATTGAAATGGAGCAGTTCTTCATGTAGAACTCGCAACATTTATAAGTTGAATATCAGCTGTTCTAAAGCACCGAAACATATACTGTTCCACTTTTGTATCAGGTACGTAACGAAATCTGAATCAGAGTGCGTTGGTCAGATAGAACTTTCACGATTCAAAATACTAAACGCGCTTCGTTTAAACAACGAGCAGCTGCGATTCTAATCATGCGAAAACATAACAGTCCCACGTATAAAATACGCACATTGAAGTATCAAACGAGGCTAATTCAGGCGAAGCGAAACCCGGCCTGTTCAATGTTTTCATACGCGAAATCTCTGCGTCTGAATAGCAGTGCGTCGATATAGATATACTCGCTATGCTTCGCTCGGTTCAACTCTGCTGGTTCGAATGACGACGAACAGCGAGGATCCAACGAATCGGTAACGTAGAACCTTCGCGTGAGCATTGCGCTGAGTTGAGGCGCCGGACAATATGTGTTGGGAAAAATTAAACAATAATTATTTAATTATCAAATTTTGCGTGCTCTTAAATTTAAACGGTGCACGTAAATAATAAAAGTAACCAACATCTTTCATACAATAAAGTGCGAAAGATAAGGATGATGAACGGTCAAAGTTACGATAATGCTGCATTGAGATAGTTGCAGATATAGAACGCTATCGGGTCAATCAAGGAACGCCAGCTAATCGAATAAAGATTTAGATTGATCGCAATGCAAAATGCAAGCTGATTGTTAATCTAACCTGGTATGTCCGGCGTTTGCGGGTTGCGCAAAACTGCGTTTTTCGGTAAAATATGTGTCTAAATTTTTGAAAGTAAAATTCATTAATTTTTAAAAATAATAATTTTGAGCTTGCACATTTGATCCGCTGGAGTCATTTTTGTAGCAAAATATTGCTACATGGCAAATCTATTGAGTTGCATCGACTCATCATAAAAGCGTGTTATAAACGTTCCTTAAACCAAAATTCTTATCACAAAAAAATGAATTTAATTAATTTTTATTGAAGTTGTTTTGTTGGAAAAAAATCGACTTTTTGTAAACCCATTTTTTTTGTAACATTATTAATCACAATTGGTGATTGGACGACCCTGATGCGCAGTATCGTGCATCAGGTAATTTAATACGTCTTCTGCAAGAACTTTTTCAACATTCAAATTTTTCCAATACCCAAAATAACTCTTAATGGTGAGTCGATGACCCGGGTGTGCCTAATCGTGCACCAGGTCCTTTCAAACGTCATCTACGAGAACTTTTTAAAAATTTAAATTTTGTGAATAATCAAAACAATTATTAAGGGTAATTCGACGACCCGGATGCGCCGCATCGCGCTCCAGGTCCTTTAGAAGGTCATCTACGAGAACTTTTTAAAAATTTAAATTTTGTCCATGACCGAAACAACTACAAATGGTGAGACAGTTTTGCGCAACCCGCAAACGCAGGACATACCAGGTTAGATTAACAATCGGCTTGCATTTTTTATTGCGAACAATCTAAATCTTCATTCGATCAGCTGGCGTTTCTTGATTGATCTGATAGTGTTCTATATCTGCAACTATCTCAATACAGCATTATCGTAACTTTGACCGTTCATCATCCTTGTCTTTCGCACTTTATTGTATGAACGATGTTGGTTACTCTAATTATTAATGTGCACCGTTTACATTTGAGAGCACGCGAGATTTCATATTTATATAATTATTGTTTAATTTGTCCCAACACATATTGTCCAGCGCCTCAACTCAGCTCAATGCTCACGCGAAGCTCCTACGTTAGAGATTCGTTGGATCCTCATTGTTCGTTGTTATTCGAACCAGCAGAGTTGAACGGAGCGAAGCATAACGAGTATATCTATATCGACGCACTGCTATTTAGACGCCGAGATTTTGCGTATGAAAACATTGAACAGGTCGGGTTTCAGTTTACCTGAATTAGCGCCATTTGATATTTGATATTTATTCGGACGGCACAATAAAGAAAATAAAGTTAATAATAGTAATAATAATAATAATAATAATAATAATAATAATAATTACCGAAGGTGTTCCGCGTTGATGTCGCGGTAGGGCTTGAGCTCTCCTCTCATGACTTTGACGGCAATGTTGGAGGTAGCATTGCTACTGACAGGGTTTCCCATGTCAAATAGGCTGATAAAGAAGAGGAGGGAGACTAAGTAGAACACGAAAACCCATCAATGAAAAATGGAGAATATATTAAAGATTTTGAAACGCTTGTCGCTTCCTGAGGATCGTCGGGGCGCCCCTGGAGCCACCGCTGGCTGCCACAGCATGCGGGACGGTGGCGATGGTGAGCTGCGAGATGGTTAGGCAGATCTCACTAATTAAACAGCTGACCAGCAAGAACATCTGCGACAAACGGTAAGCAGTGGAACATCAACTGTGCCTGCTGAGGATGCTTTGGTTAGCAATAGCTGTTTGCAGCCAACCATCTCGACAGAGATACCGTGGGAGAGCATCAATTGGGATGCCACAATAAAAGAGGAATTGGTGCGTTTCTATTATGAAAGTGCGAAGTTTGAAACAAACAAGGAAAAAGGATACAATTTAAGAACAAAATTTGCTGCAAAGTATCCTAATATGCAAAAGGTCGCATTAAGAGATCTTATCGCTAAGGTGAAAGACATCAGGACTAATCTACATGTTACAGAAGACCGAGCAATGGAGATGAAACAACAGGTTGATTTGGCGTGGAAAAACGACGGCAATGAGCATCAGTTAGAGAAAGCCGCGACAAACGGTCAAGCAGGAGTAATTGATGTTCTTCCTCAACCTATTGATGATCCAACACCCCCACATCCTCCAGAGGTGGATGACCTTATACAACCAGAGGCAGAAGCAGAGGTTCAGCAACCAAAAAAACTGACGAAAATGGACATATCATATGAACAGAGATGTTATGCGCCTTTATTTTTTGGCAGAGAAATGTGGGGAAAGTGCGAGGAGAGAACATCATAGACTCTTTTTACTTAAATACCCAGAGCTAGCCACAAAAATAAATGAGCAGAATCTGTCAGATCAAAAACGCTCAATATCTGTAAACAGACTGCTTTCGGCTGTTGAAATA
>NC_046665.1:23680978-23687982 GCF_010883055.1 Belonocnema kinseyi | reverse complement strand
GAGATCCACCATGGAAGATCAGGTTGGATATGGATGTCAGCAAAGTAAGGTGCAAATTGGGTCGATTAACTTAATATAAAAAAGGAAAGAGAACCAGAAAGCTGATGAACCATGTTACAGAAATCATCCACCCTCGGCACATCGAGACAGTAACACCAGCAATATTGAATGAAATTTTAGACTCTCAACGACAGAGACTCGATGCTCTTACTGCCAGACTGCGTCGGTACAAGAAAAGTAATGCACGAAGGCAACAAACCCAAAAATTTCAGACAGATGAAAGAAGGTTCTATCGTGAACTGAGAGTAAAGCCAAATAACCACCAAGGCACCGAAGTCCCTCAATTGGAAGATATGACTAACTACTGGTCAGGCCTTTGGGGAAAAATGAACAGATGCAATTTGGATACTGCCTGGTTCAAACTGGAGGAAGCAAGGGCAAGCAATAGTCCAGAAATGCATCTGACAAACATCACAGCTTTGGATGTTTCAGTTGTCTTGAAGAGGGCAAGTAATTGGAAAGCTCCAGGTCCGGACATGGTGCACAACTTCTGGTACAAGTACCTGACGAATGTGCATCTTGCGTTGGCAAGGTGTTTTCAGAAGATCATTGAGCACCTAGATTTGATGCCAGGTTTTATGCTCCAAGGTACTACGTATATGATACCAAAAAAACCAGACGCTCAAAAACCATCTGACTTTCGACCGATAGCCTGTCTTCCAACAATTTATAAATGTCTTACAGCTATTATTGCAGGTAAGGTATATTATCATTGTGACAAGAATGACATTCTTACAGAAGAACAAAAAGGATGTTGTAAAAACTCACAACGCCGTAAAGATCTAGTCACTATAGGCGCTGTTGCCATGACTCAAGCTCGTAAGCATCAAAAGAACTTACACATGGCATACATTGACTACAAGCAAGCGTTTCCTTCCGTTCCGCATGACTATTTGCTTGAAGTCCTAAAACTTTACAAAATCTGTCCACGCATTATTGACTTTCTAAGCCATGCGATGAGGCTCTGGGGTACAAGAATCAAGTATTTTGATCATGGACAACCAAGGATAACTGGATCAATACGCTTTATGCCTGGTATATTTCAAGGAGACTCCTTCAGCGCACTATGGTTCTGTTTAGCATTGAATCCATTGAGCCAAACACTAAACAGCATGTCTCATGGGTTCAGAATTCATGATAATGAGGATGGTCATCAAGAAACCCATCTTCTTTACATGGATGACCTGAAGCTGTACGCTAGTTCAGGCCAGAAACTGCTGCAAGTGATTGATGTCACAAAGCAGTTTTCCAATGATATCCACATGGAGTTCGGACTAGATAAATGCAGAACGGTGCATTTAATCAGAGGGGAATTAGGGACCGCAGAATCATATAAATATCTGGGTATTCTTGAATCTAAGGGTATTCAACATACGATAGTTAAGATAAGCCTAATGACTGCCTTTACTACGAGACTCAGATTAATTATGAAGAGTTTTCTCAATTCGGCAAAAAAAATCAGGGCGATCAACATATGCCATCCCTGTCCTCACGTACTCATTCGGGCTCATAAAATGGTCTAACACCGACCGTGAAAAGTTAAACAGAATTGTTCGCGTAGAAATGACGAAGCACCGAATGCACCACAGAAATTCAGCGATTGAAAGGCTAGTTCTACCACGACATTCAGGGGGTAGGGGCGTTCTAGATGTCAGAATACTGTGTGAGTCACAAGTTATACAGTTGCGAGACTATTTTAACAGCAAACGAAATGTTGTGCTTTACAATACCATCTGTCAAGCGGATCTTGAATACACGCCCTTAAATTTGTTCTCAGATGGGGCCTTGAATATCAGGGCAGAAACCATGGATGAATTAGAAATACAATGGAGGCAGAAAACCATCCATGGCGAGTACCCCAACATGTTAGATCAAAATGAAGTGGATAGTGAGGTATCTAATATTTGGCTAAGGAAGGGTGTTCTGTATCCAGATACGGAAGGATTCGTCATTGCGATACAGGATAAGGTTGTCAGCATCAGGAATTATCGCAAACACGTGTTACATCAAGACGTGTTTGACTGGTGCCGATTATGTGGAGATACCAAAGAATCCATCGAGCACATTATTTATGGCTGTCGCGTAATGGCTCATAGAGAATATACGCACAGACATAATCATGTAGCGGGCCTTATACCAAACGGATCATTACATCCGGACCTATCGACCTGAACTCGTAATGCGAGAAAAAAAGGTGGAAGAGTCTACTTCATCGACATTGCTTGTCCGCTTAACCGAAATTTGCAGTCAACCTATATAACCAAGATCCACAAGTATAGCGAGTTAAGGTATGAAGTAAAGATCATATGGAGGAATGTGAATCATGCATCTATTCATCCCATTGTGATTTCGGCTACATGTAATGTGCACGCAAGATGCACTGAACATCTTGAACATTTAGAAGTCAGTAAGGTATTGGCAGCAGCTCAGAAGGAGGTTTTATTAAACACCTGTCGCATTGTACGAAACTTTCTTGAGCATCAGGAAGCGAGCGACCAAAAACACGTGCAGTGGCAGATGGTAGCTCTAAGAAAGCATCCAGAGGTGACTGTTGTCACCTCCAGTGCTCGTGGCCGCTCAGAATTGTATACCTACAACATCATCGCAGGAGGTTTCAAGCATCGTATTAAATTATTTAAATTAACTTATAACATTCTAATCTCATCAGTCGCAGTAACAGAACTCAATTTTTGTTCTTGATTTTTTCTAAAACACATTTGAAACAATGGCTCAGTTGGTTAGACATACGGACTTCACCTCAGAGGTCCGGGGTTCGAAAACTGATTCGTTACCTGTGCAAATTTTTCTATGTACCTTTACCGAGGTTCTGGTGGTTCGGAACCCACCTTAAGCTGTAGGTCCCCCCATCGTGTACTTGACTGTAACCCAGTCCGTCAGTGATGCGATTAAACCCAGGCGTTGTCCAATATGTCGGAGCAGACGGCTCTCGTCAGATTACTTGATTTCATTATAAAAATGCGTCCGTGACTGATGATATATACCGAGACAGCCGCGTGCAAAATAACTAAAAATCAGGGGAGTGCTTCCACTGTACTGCCCAATGCAAAAAATGTGTCACGAGAGTTGAAAACGGCCATGCGGCAGCGCTAGTAGTAACTTTGTTCTACAAAACCATACAGTACCATAGGAAAATTGCATATAAATTAAAAAATGAGTATGAAAAACAATTTAAACTCATTTTTTCTTCATAGTGTAGAGTCAAGCAGTAAATGAGACTCATATACTTACGTATTATTTTGTTTAATTTAGGAAAAAGCGAAAAATTGACATAATTCAAATGTTAAAAAAGTACATAGATATTCAGAAATGATAAAGAATAATAAAAAAATAAATAACGAATACACAAATTATAAATAAGGCAAACAATTTAATGAATCATTAATTAATAATTTATTCATTATTTTCGGAAATTTTAAATTTCGTCAAACTTAAATTACAGAAATAGAAACATTTATGAGAATTTAACAATTCGTTTATTTTATAATTCGGTAATTTTTTGTTGTTGCTAATTTATGATTTATCTATTATTTCTTTCGTTATTTTGTATTAGTCCCGGATGTTAAAATACTTTAAAAAATAGTGATGAAGAGCTAATTTTTTTTATATTGCCGCTTTACAAAATAATGCTACTATATAATAAATATAATTATTATATCTATATATGACAAACATGAATATGATAAATCCCTAAATATTTTTTCTATTTTAATGAAATAACCAATTCTTAAATATGATATTTTTCAATGAATTAGACTTTGTAAAGAAGCTAAAATATTTTAACATTTGTATGTCACTCTTATAGAAAGACCATTAACGAATAATTTTTTATCTTTGGCAACACTTAAATTAATGGAAAATTATTTTTCGAAGTATTATAATAAATCAATTTTGAAATTAAATTCTGAGATTTTCGAAAATCGTTTGTTATGCTTAAAAACCTTTTTCATTTTTATCTTATACTTCAATGTTCAAAATAAAAAATTATTTAAAACTTCTACACGAATATAAGGAAAATTCTTCTTGTTTTTTAACTTTATCAGACCTTCTAAGCCTTCTAATTTCTAAAAATTATACAAATTTTTTCTGCATTTTTAAATTTATTTTGCAAGATTTTAAAAGCTGCTCTAAAATCTGTCAACTTCTTCTTTGACCATTTTTGAAATTTTCTAAAATCTTTTTAAATATTTTCATCAAATTAATTTTTCGAAATAAAAAGTTATTTTAATTTATTTTAACTTTTGAATATCTAAAACTTACTCAAATTTTTTCCAAAATTATGTAATATGACAAAATTGCAAAGTTTTACTTGAAAATCTTTCAAACCCTTTTTAAAAAATTAAAAATCTCCCATGAATTTCGAGAACTTTTTTCACATCCTGACAAAATTCAGTTTACCTAAAAAATTTGTAAAACTTGAAAAATTAAAACAAATGGTCTCAACGTCTTCCATATACTTTTAATCCACATTTTAAAATATTTAAAACTTCAAATTATTCTTTTAAAATAAAAACGAAACCATTTCTCTTCAGATCTTTTATAATTACTAAAAAGCTTCTAACTCTTTTATTCGGGTTCTTCGGGTATTTTCATACCGGAGCTGTATTTAGCTTTAGTATTTCATTAATTTCATTAATGGAAATGATTCGATAAAAAAAAGAAAAACACTATTAGAAAAATATACTGTGTCATTTTCACAATAATTATATAAATAAACTGTTTCCTTGATACATTTTAAAGAGTTTTTTAACGACTCTACATGTCAAAAGACAAATAACAGTCAAAACAACTAGAACAAAGTTACTACTAGCGCCTCCGCATGGCCGTTTTCAACACATGGGCCATTTTCAACTCTCGGTGACAGGAGGCTGATAAAAATCCAACTCTAACCAAAAATGCCTTCGACATGTTGGGCAGTAACCATCTTAAGC
Source organism: Belonocnema kinseyi (assembly GCF_010883055.1). Lineage (NCBI taxonomy): Eukaryota > Metazoa > Arthropoda > Insecta > Hymenoptera > Cynipidae > Belonocnema > Belonocnema kinseyi. The sequence goes on along the minus strand of NC_046665.1, from coordinate 23,682,973 downwards.
CTGTGAAAATATTTCAACATATAAATGTTTTTTAAGATCATCTGTCATTCGGTATTAAAGCTAGAAGATGAATGCTAGAACTTTAGTGCTAGAACTGTTAAGTAACAGATCTCAATTTACATAACGTCTGTGATTGGTCAATTCTAAAACAATTACGTAACAAATGTTCTGTAACATTTAATAATCTTTGTCCCTGAATTGTTCTAGAACACACTTGTGGCATGGTTCTAGAAAATCAATATAACACTATTACGGCACAGTTCTAGAATAAACTTCGAACAAATATTATAGAACGTCTGTGATTGGTCAGTTCGAGAACAATTACTTAACAAGTGTTCCGGAACAGTTATTAATCTTTGTTCCTAATTCGTTGTAGAATACACTTGTAACAGGGTTTTAGAACTTCGATATAAAACTATTCCGGCACAATTATTGAAAAAACTTTTTAAAAATATTATAGAACGTCTGTGATCAGTTTGTTTTAGGACAATTCCATAGCAACTGTTACAGAAGAGTGCTGTTACATAGTTCGAGAACAGTTCTGTCACAATTTTCTCACAGTGTTCTAGAACACTGTTACCTTTTTGTTCTAGAAGAGTTCTGTCACCATCTTATAATAAGTGTTATAGAACACAGTTCCTTTTTTGATCTGGAACAGTTACAGAACGTATTTGCTGGGCTGTTAAGAATATCCTGGGCACCTGTTTAAAATAATTCTTTTGACTTAAATTATACCCTGGTCGAATCCATATCCATACATCCATTCATATATTTTTTCACTCTTAATCCTGTTTAACTTTTGATCACATTTAAATGATCGTTTATTGTCTTGCTTTAAAATCCATAAAAGATCAAAGATGGTTCAAAAGTCACAAAATGTCGGCGGTTTTTCTGAAAGTATTGAAAGTAGATTTTTTCAAAAAAGCAACAGATATCTTGCATAAGAGGTTGAAGTTGAAGATTTTTGGAAAAAAACATTCTTATTTTATCAACTTGAAATATAGATAAATAATTTTTTTGTAATAGATATGTACTTTAAGTATTTAAAGTGAACAATAATATACTTGATAAAAAAATTTTTACATCTTTGTACAATTCTCATTGTTCTATTTGAAAATTGTTTATTTTCTAAGTTAAGTTGTTGACTTTTTGGGTATAATAATCAAATGAACGCTTATTATTGTTGTAGAGAAAATTGGAAGTGATTTAAACGAAGTGTGTGTATCTACATAATTTGGCTACCTATTAGTACCGAAGTTTCGGTAGATTTTTGCAAATTTCGAATTAAAAATCTAGAAGCTGTTTGAGAATTGTGAAAGGTTTGAAAAGGATAAAAACATTTTCTCAAGATTCTTTGGAAAATTGAAAATGATTCTTAATTTTTTTCACATTAGTTTAAGAGAATATTTAAAAAGATTTAAAAAGATTTCCAAAATTGTAAAAAAGAATCTGGAATATTCGAAGGAACTTTTTGTACATTATTGAATTTCCTCAAAATTGTAAAATATTCCAAATTCTGTTTTGAAGATTTTAGAAACCTTTTAAAATATTCTCTTAAAATAATTTTTTTAACATGAGAAATCGTTTCACATTTTCCTTTGAATTTTCAAAAAATGTTTTATTTTTTATTTTGAAGCCTTTTATAATTCTTGAAAAGCTTTTAAAATTTTTATTTGAAATTTGTAAAAATCTACAATTTGTTTTAAATGAGGCTGCAGTAAAGGCTCGAAAATTTCGGTACGAATATGCGAATTTTGTCAGAACATACAACTCGTTTAAATTATTTGAAATCATTAAAAAAATTTAATTAATTTTAAAACTTTTCAGAACTGTAGATGACTCAAGTTTTTTCTATGAATTATTATTCATAGAAAAAACTTGAGTCATCTACAACCCACATCTTCTGAGTTTACGTGTTTTTATAACCAATTGAAAAAAAAAATTGTTCGTTAAGAAAAATGGAAAAAAACGAGTTCAGAGCGGTAATCAAACATT
>NC_046665.1:23674541-23680878 GCF_010883055.1 Belonocnema kinseyi | reverse complement strand
ATAGAGCTCCAAGGAGATTATGTTGAAAAATAAAAAAAAATTTACCCAAAAAAAAATGTTTTTATACTTCATTCTAAGGACTTATTGAACTACCCTCGTATTTAGAAATTCTGAAAAAATTATTTAAAATTTGAAAAACTTTAAATTAACTTCTAGATTTCTCAGGATTTTGAAACAAAATTTTGAAGCTTTTTAAGGATGTTCAAAGTCTTGAAAATAATTTAATTTCTAATCTTAGAAGTGTTGAGTTAAAAAACGTTAATTTTTGAATTTTTAATGTTTTTAGCTTAAAATTTCTTAAAATAATCTAATTTTGACAATCTTAAAGTGCATTGATTGAATGTTTATTTTAGATCAGTAAACATGATAATGTGGATTTATATTTTATGGACTGAATTTGAATCTTTGAACTCTGTAATTTATAAAAGATATAAAAATCTAAAATGTTCAGTACATTTGCATTTAATTTTAAATTGTTTAATTGAAAATTATTAGTACCTAACTTCCATTTTATACGTGTAAATTATTGAACATTAGAATCTAATATTTTTTTATTCAAACAAAAAAAAATTCAAGATTTTCACTTTAAGTGCTTTAATTTGTACTTTATTTTTTATTATTTCAAATGGAATTTTTTTTAGCTTTGGTTATCAAATTGGTTTATTTTATTGACCATGAAAAATGTTTGCGAACTGGGAAAAAAACCGGGAAATTACCGAGATTTACCTTCTTCAATTAAAATGGCCACACCGACGATACCATAAATATATTAGATGAACACGGAGAAAAAGATATAGCACAATAATATCACAAAACCTCTATATTGCAAGAAAGCACAATTCGATGACGTGCAATCAGGTTCCGGAGGTTTGTACGATATTATAATGCACTTATATCACAGAAAAAATGAAGTTAAGTTTTATTGCTATCGTCTGTTTCGGCAGCCCTAGTAGTAATGGGAAAAAGGAAATGTATGAGTGAATTCGAGCTATAAATCGGGACACCAGATTTAAAACAATCACAGAAAAAAGTAAAGATTTGCTGCAGGTAAGCCCTGTAACTGCTAATGATTAAACATATTTCAGCGAGAGTTTCACTGAGGTTAGGAAAATAATTTTGAACTCGTCGACTGCGCCCTATTGCAAATGCCTATATAGGTCGCTAATAGGATTCTATATGAGGATCCTATAAGTGACCTATATAGGATCCTATATAGGGTCACCTATATAGGTCAGTATAGGAGCCACCTATAGAAAATGAAACAGCTTTTCCTGCATAGGATACTATATAGAATCCTATTAGTGACCTATATAGGACAGATGATGAACCGGAAGTGTTGCGCAGTAGTTTTCTATAGCAGATACAGCTGCACAGTAGTTATTTTTGACTATGCGATTGCCTAGTAGCAGGAACCTGTATAGATTCTTATATGGATTCTAACGTAGGAAGAAGGAACCCATACCCTTACCATAGAATCATTTAGGATTTTACAAAGGATTCTATGCAGGAAGCTGTTTCATTTCCTATAGGTAGCACCTATACTGACCTATATAGGTAACCCTATATAGGATAGTATATAGGTCATTTATAGGATCCTTATATAGAATCCTATTAGTGACCTTTACAGGCACCTATATAGGTATTTGCAGTAGGGTGTCGTGCTGAAGTAAGTAAATTTCGGTAAAAAATGTATGATTAATAACAGAAAATACAAAACAATTTGTTCTTACTTATATGTGACGTGCGCCGAAGAAAGGGGGCTTATTCTGAAAAGTGCGATTTTTCAGGGCGAGCGGTTGAAGTCGACGCGACTTTTAGGAGAGAGGGAGGCCTGACGAAACCTTCCCTTTCCACTTACCACTACATTCTTACGGTAAGAGATAGGTGATAGACGCGGCTCACTTTCTAGGGGTATCGAATAACTCAATTATTATCAATAATAACGCTTGGATTTTTTTCCGATGGTTTCATGAAGAAGAGCAGCTCAAAAACTATCGAAAGGTGTAAATATATGATCTATTAATTGTATATATATTTCATACATTTTACATTTATTCAGAAAGAAATCTGAAAGGTTCAGAAAGAAGTAAATGGAGTGGCGGAAAACTTCGCAAAAGTTCGGAAAGGCATTGGAAGGCTTCAGAAAGAGAAAGCGTTCGGAATGAAACGGAAGAAAAGTTCACATAGAAATCGAAAAGGATCGGAAAGGTACTTTTTTTCTGATTCTTTCCGATTCTTCCACCACGGTCACTGATTGTGTTTTTATACAAAACATTAAAATCTGGGGTTTTCACGTTTATAAAATCATAATTAAAGGTCACTCAGGGTAATTTTCTGTGGAAAATATTGGTTTATAAAGAATATTTGTCAAACTATAAAACGGATTTCTCCGCCCAAATATACAAACCTGAATTGTACTATAGTAAAAAAAACTGGAAAACGTTAGACGTAAGCAAAATTTTGTAAAGAAAACTAACCTTGGCCGACTTATAAATATTCATCTTATTTCCAGAAAGATTAAAAAAAAATGTTTGAAACGCTTTCATTTTAACAATTTGATTAAAGAAAAATATTGTTTATAAAAATTAAAATATTATAATTTTTACATACATTTCATAAAATAAAAAATTATCAACGAGATTTGTAAAAAATCTCTTCAAGAATAAAATGATTCTCCCGGAAGTTAGAACCGAAATTTGTTTTGGTTTTGGTTTTGATTCCTCTAGAATCAAACCGAAGGGCCTATGACAAAGCCACCGAACGCGTCCTCGGGTTCCGGATAGAGGGTCCCTGTACGAAGGGTTTCTGCTGAATATGGTTACAAAAATAAATAGGCAATCGCGGACAATTGTGCAGGGGTGGTCCCGAAGGAATGAACCCCCAAGCGGAGGTGTGAAAACCGTGCCGACTGCTGAATGGCACCTGGGTGAGGTGTCTAGAACGGTGACTCTGGGATACCGGGCGACCTCTCAGAATAAGTAGCCTTGTCCTTAAATGCGGGGCTCTACAAGGATGGACGAACCCCTTTCCCTAGCTTCTCGTGGGAACAACAATGACAACACCAAACATAGTTGTAGTAAGTCCGGTTCAAAACAACAGAACGCGCAGGGCTCCCGACAATGGGTCGGCCAACAATGCGGACCAATCTAGAGCTGGGGGAGCCAATGAAAATGGATTCAATGCGATGGATCGGCGGGATCTCGCGACCTTTGGGTGGACGGAGCGACTGAATCACGACTTGCTAGAGTGCTACGATGCGAGTGTGGCCCCTGAACGGGGTTAAATTGCACGGCTGCATGCTCTGTGGTGCGAGAAAGACCCGGAGCTATCGCACTTTTCGCAACAACGTCTGCGAAAACATGCTGAACTACTCCGAAAAAGGGGCTATCTAAGCGAAACGCCTACTCTACCACAGCTAGAACAAGCCGGCTATAGAGGAAGAGAGGCGACATTAAGACCAACCGCGGGCAGGCATCCAATAGAGGAAGAGCGATGCTTTACGACCCGGAGAAACATCAACACCAAGGTTTCTCTCAAGCCTAAAGATCTGGCTGAAATGGATGACGAGCTTCGTGGACATTTTTCCGGAGAATCTGACCTCTGGGCTATCAATTATTGTGTGTATAATGCAGCGAGAGCTTTGGCCGATGCGAACCGTAAAACAAAACCAACGGTTGATCATAAGACCAAAAGACGAATGCATCAAATTGCCATAAAGATAGGCTGGACAAGACCGTACGTGTCCCGCATTCAGTGTGTGATTGACTACATCACATCTGGCAGGAATTTTACCGCCAAGGTTCGAAAGTTCGCGCGCGAATATTGGACCCGTTATCACACACGTAACAAGTCAAAGCTGCTGACCATCAGGCAGCACATGGTCGAGAGAATACGGATACTATCTGAAGCTAAGAGAAGTCTAGAGCGGAGCGAAAGGTGGGTCAGAGAAAATCAACAGTTTCTCTCTGACCCATCTCGACTCTTCCAAGACCCTTCGGTTACTGTCAAACACCCACCCAAACCAGAGGAGGTCGAAGTATTTTGGAGAGAAGTCTACGAAGTGCAGCATAGACTGGACGAAGACTCAGAAGATATAAATAGCTTCAAGGAGTTATGTGTTGCCCTCATAACGCCTGATAAAGATTGCCCACCCATTACAACCGAGGAGGTGAAAAAAGTATTAAGAGGGATGAAAAAACTATTCCGCACCGGGACCAGATTGTATCAAAACCTTCTGGTGGAAGAAGTTTTCATCAACCCATCAGCATTTGGCCCGTATTTTCACCTCATATTTGAAGTCGAAAGAGCTGATTCCGGAGTGGTTGGTGGAAGGGCGCACAATACTCCTGCCGAAAATAGGGAACTTAGCTGACCCGAAGAATTACAGGCCAATAACTTGTCTGAACACACTTTATAAGATATTCACAGCTATCCTAAATGGTAGGATTGTTCGGGCAATTGAACCTGTGTGGCAAGAAATGTATGAACAACGAGGCTCAAAGAAAGGCGTAGCCGGATATCGGGAGAACCTGCTCATTGATAGATGTGTCTGTAATGATGCAGCATTCTACCAGCGTGACCTATCGATGGCCTAGATTGATCATCTGTCTTTTGAAAATCTTAAAGGTTCATTCGCAAATAGTTGGGTGCATAGAGAGATTGATGCCGCTTTGGAAAACCAGATTTACTATCTCATCTGGAAAAAATCGTGTGACAACTAACAAGGTCACCTTTCAGAGAGGTGTCTTTCAGGGCGACACCATGAGCCCACTCCTCTTTTGCCTAACATTATTTCCACTATCTCTAGCACTTCGCCATTCCGACTGGTACTTGTGCGGCAAACCTGCAGATCGAAAGTACAAGGTCACTCATGTACTAGTCAGTCTGATAAGTCCCTGAAAAATGAAACACGGAGACGTTTTTTTGGCCAAAGTCGGTTTTATTTTTCAACATACTCTCCCTTTAGGTCGATACAGCGAGTCCAACGATTTTCTAACTTTTTGATACCGTCCGAAAAGTACTCGATCGGAAGGTCTCCAAAATACGCATTAAATGAACAAAACACGTTTTTTTGGTAATTTTGCAATTTATCACGGTGAAAAATTGTAAAGCTAAAATATAAAATATTTGAAAGTTTCATATTCCTCCAACTCGACAATTTAATTAAATTTTGTTCAATTTAATAATGTGTTGCTGTTCATATAATCGAAGTGAGAGCTATTTTGTATGTAATGGTCTTTTTACATTCTCACCCTAATGAGAAGGTATTGGTTTTATGTAAAATTTCACTTTGTCGGTTTTCATCAAATCTCGACGTTTTGAGACCCACTGAGTCAGAAAAAACGATTTTTACGAAGGTGTTTGTCTGTCTGTAGTGTGTATTCTGTAGGCACGATAACTTTCGAAAAATTTATCAGATTGGATTCTGTTTTGGCATACTTTTTTAAGGTCTAAAAAGAAAGAACAATTTCACAACCCAGCTATTTTGGATCAAAATTCAAAATGTGAGCACGGTTTCAAAATGTTTGAAACCACATTTTTTCAAGATTTCAAAATTCTATGAACTATGAACAAAAAAACTGTTAATTTTTTAATGCGTATTTCTATATATTTTTTTATATTGACGTATAAAATTAAATTTTATTAACAAACTAGATTTAAAAATACTGAAGCTTATGAATTTTTACATTGCAAACAATACTTTTACAACAAAATTTCTTAAATTTTCAATTAAAATTTTTTCTTTCGCTAGTAGATGCAAATGCCGCACTATGTGTAGTAATCGTCATAATAACGGCAATGACTAATAAAACTATTTCATCTTGTGTGCGCCAGATACTTTTATTGAAGTATAACCTTGTAATGAACTTTTATTTTTTGATCCCTTTGAAAAATCGAAACTAATTTTTTTTTTACCTGAATGCTAGTTTAGAAACAAAGTACAGACTCACAAAACATTAGAGATATATGTGATGGATCGAAAGTGCCAAACAATTTCTTTTTCATGTTTTCATGGACCCAACCAATTAAAGTTTATTAAGGAGGAATATTAAAAAGTGATTATTTTGTACAGAATAGTATCCTGAAATTAAAAAAAAAATTGAAAACAGTACACTTGAGTTTCGGTTTATGGGCAAAATGAATCAAAATTTTCCCTTCATACTTTTTCCAGGCTTAGGACTGGCAGCATCTTTTACTCTTCTATTTCTATTGTACAATTTTACTTATTTTTTTCGCTGGCGTGTTTAAAAATTTGTGGGAAATATGTGTTATTAATAATTCTTTGTTTTGTAATATTATTGTAATATTAATATAAGTTCAAGTGAAATAAATACTA
>NC_046665.1:23673164-23674441 GCF_010883055.1 Belonocnema kinseyi | reverse complement strand
AGAGAGAGAGAGCAAAGCTTAAGAGTTTTTCCACAATTTCTGCAATTACTATCATTCGCAAAATCATTAATTATATTTCAGTTTATTGTAAGGTAAGATGTATTAAAAAAATATAAAGGGATTACAGAGAACTTATATGGTTTTCAAATTTTTAAAGAATTTTCAAATATTCAACTCGGAAATATTTCATAATATTTTGCATGATTTCAGTACTTTTTAAGGATTTCAAAGGCTTTCTATAAGCTATTTTAATGAATTTCCGAGGATTAAAAAGAATTTTATAGAACTTTAAATGTTTCAATAAATGAACTGTCTATGGTTACGGAATTTTCCGTAAACTTGTCCCTGAACGGACTGGATAAGGGGTTAGAGTTACGGAAAATTTCGGAACTGTAGACATTGCTTTCAGTAAAAGTCCAGGGATATCATGTAATTTATATTTAATGGAATTACAGTATATTTCAGATCCATGAAGCTGGCATTACCATATAAAAATATCGACGTCGGCAATATGCACGAATTTAGTGCTAATTTAGTTTTAATTTAACTGCAAGAATAAAAACTGTCTTACTAGCAGAAGTCAAAGAAACCTTTTAGAAATGTTTTGAAACATCATACATAAATTGAAATTAATAAACTTACCTTTTTCTACATGACCACTTTGTAGACTTTCTTTTTCCTGAAGTTTGATAGTGACCGGTGGTCCTTTCATAGAATTTTATATCGGCCATGTTTCCGCAACAATCTTTGTTTAAAGTTATAAAATTCTCTCAACAAAGGTTGTCACAAATTCACTTTTTTCACGTATTTTCGAATTTGTCCCTTAACACCTTCTTTTAAAATGTTTATACAATGTACAGGTTGGGCATAAACAATAGCATTTCAGTTTTATTTGGCACAAATGCGCGTGTGAACCGTCGCAGAAGTATAAACAAAAATAGAAATCACTTTTTGCTTGTACGAAACGTCCTTTCATTTATGTAAATATAACACGATCACTATGAGTATTGCAAGTCATCGACTTGTTGCATAACGAGCAATCATATTATTAAACGAAAATTTCGAATGAACATACTCAGTGTACAAGAATTAGAGTGGGAGTGAACGAATTGGTACTGTTATGTCGAACAGGGACAGTCATAAACCAATAGCAGAGCGAGCTTTCAGATCAATTGTTTCTCAGTGGAAGCTTCTAATGTGTCCCCTAAGGGTTTACATTTTTCTTACACCTTCTTTATTCCTTTACACACCCTCCACACACTTACTTGGTGGTGGAA
>NC_046665.1:23670691-23673064 GCF_010883055.1 Belonocnema kinseyi | reverse complement strand
ATTATTCAAAAGCATATGCTATTGTTTCTTATTTTGTTGATTTAAATAAAATATTATTAAAATATTAAAAAATTGATCATGCTTTAAATTCTGAAGTGTGATGCTATGGTTACAGTATGTAGTATTAAAGTTTGACCCAGAAAAAAACTGAAGGTATCGTTGAAGGCCTCTCATCTATATCTCTAGGTGATTTTTGAATCATTGAAAAGAAATTATTATTTAAACAATGATATTGTTTATAAGACTTATAATTTGTTTAAACAATCAGTGAACAACAGTTACGACTGACTGACAACTAGATATCTAATATGGAATATTTTAGAATGGAAATAAATTTTTCAAACTGCAAAAATTCCAATTTAAACATTGTTTTTATCCCCCTCCACTCTGACTCGAAAAATCCATTGAAAATGATTTATAAAAGTGGGAACTATAGCTAGAACGAACTAATTGTCCCAGAAAAAAACTGAAGGTATCGTTGACGGTCTCTCATCCATATCTCTAGGTGATTTTTGAATCATTAAAAAAAATTATTATTTAAACAATGATATTGTTTATAAAACTTATAATTTGTTTAAACAATCAGTGAACAACAATTCAAACTGACTGACAACTAGATATCTAATATGGAATATTTTAGAATAGAAATAAATTTTTCAGAATGCAAAAATTATAGTCCCCCATTTTAAAAATCATTTTCAATGGATTTTTCGAGTCAGAGTGGAGGTGGTAAAAACAATGTTTAAATTGGAATTTTTGCATTTTGAAAAATTTATTTCCATTCTAAAATATTTCAGATTAGATATCTAGTTGTCAGTCAGTTGGAATTGTTTTTCAATGATTGTTTAAACAAATTATAAGTATTATAAACAATGTTATTGTTTAAATAATAATTTTTTTTAATGATTCAAAAATCACCTAGGGGTATGGATGAGAGGCCTTCAACGATACCTTCAGGTTTTTTTTGGGACAATTAGTTCGTTCTATAGTTTTGAAAAATTTATTTCCATTCTAAAATATTCCATATTAGATATCTAATAATTGTCAGTCAGTTGGAATTATTGTTCAAATTATTATTGAATATTTTATGTGATTAAACAAGATTTAAACAATATTCAAAAATATTTTATGATATTATAAAAGATTAAAAAAAATCAATATATATATTAAGAAATTTAATAGAATTCCAAGGATCTCTAGAAATTTCCGAAGATTTCAAGATATTTAACAGAAGAATTCAAGAACATTATTTATAGTTTAAAATTACTTTAAAATCTTAAAACTAATTTAAATTATACTAAAATTTCTCAAGAATTTTTCAAAATGAGCTAAAATCTCATAACTTCATTAAAAATATTTTGAACTCTTTTAAATATATTGAAATATTTAAAAATTCGTTTATAAATTTGAAAAAATTTGTAATCAAATAACTCCGGTTCAATCCCTTGAAATTGCCGAAAGTCTGTTTGAATAATTTAAAATATTTTTAAATCACATGAAAAACCCTTAAACTTTCGATTTTTTAAAAATGATTTAAAAAGCTTTCTTAGATTTTAAATTGATTTATTCACTTTTCAAACCATATTAAATCCATTGAAATGACACAAAATAAACTTTCGGAGAAAAATAGCTTATTGGCACTAAATATCTGGATTTTTAACGGTAGGAAAGTCGTATGAACATAAAAGTTTAATACAGCGATGATCAAAAATCACGGTCGTGAGACGTGGTTGTGGCTGAAATTTTACCGCGATTTCGCTGGGAGCGAGTGCAGTTTTTCAGATTAGCACCCGCTCCCGGCGAAATTCTGCGGTCGCCCTTATGACAAACTTTTAATTATATATAATTATCTATTTTTAGTTTGTACATTTTGTACTAATTTTATACATGAAGCCACTTTGTCGATTTTTTAAGTTGAAATTGCAAAAATTGTGTAAATTTCAATGTTTTCTTAAATGATCAATAACTTCCGAAATAATCAATATTTTTTACTGTTTTTTGGCTCATTTTCAAGCAATTTTTTCCGTTCTACAAGAGCTTATGGGTATCAGTCGTAAAAGTGTTCTCATCGAATTGAAATAACTTGTAATTGTGACAAACAAGTTGGGAAAATTGCAATATTCTTTGTGGTAACAAAAGTATTTTTGTAGAATATATCAACCATATAATCATGAAGTTTCTATTAAATTTCTCAAAATATATATTCATTTAATTTTGCTTATAATTTGCCTACAGATAAGATGTTTTTAAAACTTTCTAACTGCTGGTGTAATACGGTGAAAAAATAAATTAAAAATGAGCCTAAGAACATTGAAAGATGTTGATTATCTCGGAAGTTATTGAACATTCAGAAAAATCTTGAAATGTACACTA
>NC_046665.1:23665149-23670591 GCF_010883055.1 Belonocnema kinseyi | reverse complement strand
TGGATGGAAAATTTATGAATCTTAAGGGACCACTGTCCCCGTTTGAATAATAAAGGTAGTTAAATGGGGCAGTATTCAATTCATTGCCACCTACCTGCTCCAGTAAGCCTTTCCACTAGACCAGTGGTCGGCACGCTCTTGCCCTGGCTGCCCTGCGACCTACTTTCAGGGCAGTACTTCAAATTTTTAACTTTTCTAGGCAAGTAATATATCATTGGAATCGGAAAAATTCGTAGATGCTGATAATGCTATTTTCAAATCGCTACTTGAAAAATTAAAAGTTTTAAAATTTCCTTACTTTGACATGCCTGTGGACAAAAGACCCTTGCTGGAGTAAGCTCACTCACACTAAGATACATGAATAGACCGAAAAGTTGTAGAAAAAATTAAGTCGGGTGGCGCCTGACCATACCTGAAAATGAAGCAAAAAGTTTGCCGACCACTGCACTAGACTTACCCTCACGTCGCTGACTAAACAGGAGTGTTGTGTCCAGCCTTTACAGAAACTAACTTTTTTGCATTGTCCAAAATTTTTTTTCATTCATGATACTTGAAGGTATGTTATTTTTCCCTTAACAACTCTGAATTGTTCATCACAATTGTAAAATAAATTTTTCAAAATTATAAGCAATATAATTGTTTAAATAATTAATTTTTTCAAAAAATGAAAAAAACCAGGAGATATTGCCGAGGAGAATCTAGAACTATCTTCACTTTTTCTTTAGGACTTTTGGTTTTTTTTATAATGAAGGATAAATAATCAAATCCATATGCGCCATGGGATATCGTAAAACAAAATTTAAATTTTCAGTTAAAATATATAATTTTTTCTCACTCATAAGTTCAAGTATTTGCTCAAAAGTTCAGGTTATCTGTTAAAAATTAATTCTTGTTGGTAATACATTTTTTTCTTGGTTAAAAATAATCTTTTCGATTGAAAATTCATATATTTAATTAAAAATTCATTTTTGTTGTTAAAGATTCATTATTTCAGTTAAAAATCAATTTCTCTGATGTTTCAACCAAAGTGACCAACTTTTATTTAGGAAATCAACTAAAAAAGAACTTTAACAAAAGAATGATCATTCAACCCGAGATTAATTTTCAAATAAAAAGATTAATTTTTCATTAAAATAGATGACTTTCTGACAAAATGCTTAAGTTTTTAACTAAAAAAGCTCAATCTGCAAAGAAAAATGCAGTCGCTAAATATTTGTAATTGATCAAGAAGATTAACTATGAATGAACCTTTTGCTTAATCCTCTGAACAGTTATTTTTCTTTAAAATTTAAATATTTGTATTAATGAATTAAAATTCCTGGCTAGAAATATTGAAAAAATAAGATTTTTCTCTTCACAAAAATTTAGTATATTAAATATTAGAAACTTATCTTATTTATAAAGTAGAACAATCATTCTTAGTTTTTCATTCAGAAAATTACAAAAAATTCTGAAGAAAATTGAATAATAATTGTACCAAATAGAAATTTTACGAATATAGTAATAAATAATGGGGTTACTGTTAATTAAAATTAATTTAAAATTATATAAATGTTGTTTAAGAACCTAGAAACGAATCGAATTTTCAGTAAAGTAGTTAAATTTGCAACTAAAGGAATGAATTTTTAACTAAAATGGTAATTATTTAACCAAAAAAATGAAGTTTCAATCAAATAGAGGGATTCTTAATACAAGAGATTAAGTATCAACCAAAAAATTTAGTTTTCTACTAAAAAAGATAAATCTTCAGCTCTCTATAATCAATAATTAAATATTTAAATTTTCAACCAAATGAACCAAGTTTCATTCAAAAAGTTAAATTTTCTACCAGAAAAATAGATTTTGAATTAAATTGGTAGATATTTAACCAAAAAAATCAAGTTACAACAAAATTAATTAATTCTCAATCAAAAATAATAAGTATCAACATGAAGTTTAATTTCCTACTGAAAAAATAAATTGTTAAATTTTCAGTTAAATAATTTATGGTTTGAGAAAGAAATTAATTTTCGATAATATAGTAAAATTTTCAGTTGAAAAAAATCAATTTTCAATGAAAAAAATACAAAGAAGTTTCAACAAAGTAGTTGAATTTCAACGAATGAATTGAAGTTTCATTTAGAAAGCTAACTTTTTCACTTAGAATATTAATTTTCTACGGAAAATACCAATTTTCAATTTTAAAAAATTTCCATCAAAAATCAAATATTTCAATTTACAACGACAGAAATAAAGTTTCAAGCAAAAAGGAGAGTTTTTAACCTAGAATATTAATTTTCTACTAAAAAAGACAAATTTTCAACTAAAAAAAAAGCATTTTTTTACTCAAATAGTTGATTTTTCATATAAAAATAAATTTTCTACGAAATGCCTTAATTTTTATCTGAGCACAAATTTCCGTAAAAAAAGGAATATTTAAGCAAATAGTTGAATTTTCAAACAAAAAATATAACATTTTCACCCAGAATGGAAGTTATATTTAAGATGAAAAATTCATTTTCAGCCAAAAAGAAAATCGAATTTTCAGCCAAGATATATTTTTAATTCAAAAGATTAAGTATCAATTAAAAATTATAATTTTCCACTGAAAACCCTAAATCTTTACCAAAACAAGTAATTGTTAAATTTTCAGATAAAAATATTAATGTTGAAGGAAGAAATTCTTTTTTAAGAAAATAGTCAAATTTTGAGTTAAAAAAATAATTTACCATTAAAAAAAGAATTTTCCACCAAAAATGGAATAGTTAAATTCTCACAAAAAAAAAAGAATTTCAAACCAAAAACCTGAATTTTTAAGTTTAAATATTGATTTGCTACCGAAAAAAATCAATTGTCAACAAACTAAATGAATTTATTTAAAAATATATAGTTGTTCAATTTTTCTTTAAGGAAATTGGAGGTGGAAAAATTAATTTTAAACAAAATAGTCAAACATTTAGTTAAAACATTAATTTTCCTTCAAAAAAACTCTGATGTATGCCCGCAATCCCACAGTAATATACATTATATACATGCTATGCACGCTTCCTCTACTTATTTGAAAGTGATACCATACCCTAGCAGTTAAATAAAAAATCTTTAGTGACTTTACTTACTGAGAAATGATGATTTCCATACTTAGATGTTTAAAGTATGAAAACACCCCCATATCATGTTGTATACCCAAAAAACCGTTAATCTGTCTAGATCTTGAACATAAACCTTTTGTTTCGGTAAGACTGACAGTCAAAATGTAAAACTTTTAGCAAAATCTAACAAATAGTTTAGGAGACAAAAAAAACTCGTCGTTTGCAGCAAAAAAATGATTCCTTAAGAAAGTAATTCAACTAAATCTTTTAAAGAAGAGAGTTGAATACTCAAGCAAAGGAGAATAATTTTGAACCCCAAAGTTGCATTTTAATCAAAAAATGAAATCTCTACTATAACAAATACATTTTTTAATCAAAAAGATAAATTGTGTAGAAAATAGTTGAATTTTCTGTTCGAAAAGAGTTCAGTTGCCTTTTTAAGATCAAAATATGAATTTTTAAACAAGAAATAAGTTACTACGAAAAAATTTAATTTTCAATCCAAAAAGACAAATTTTTAACCGAAAAGGATTACGCAAAACAAAATTGTTGAATTATCTGCGAAATAGTTACATTTTTATGAAAAAAGATGACATTTCTATTAAAACAGATGAATTTTTATTAATTTTTTTTAATTGGTTTTTCATCGAAAGATTCCAATTGATTTTTAAAATCAACATATGGATTTTTAAAAAAGAAGGACTTTCTGCGGAAAAATGATTTTTGATAAAAAAAGATTAGTTTTTTACACGAAAACAGATGAATTTTTAACAAAATAGTTGAATTATCTCATACCAAATAGTTTTGCATTTTTCTCAAGAAAGATGAATTTTCTCTTAAACAGATGAATTTTTAAAAAAGGAGTTGAATTTTCAACCGGAAAATTAAATTTTTATTCAAGAAAGATCAAATTTCTTCTAAAACAGATGAATTTTTCAATCATAAAGTTGAAACCAAGAAGTCTGACTTTTCACCAACATTATTATATTTTCAACCAAGAAGGTGCATTTTTGTCCAAGAAAAATGAAAATTCTACTGGAACAGATGAATTTTTGGATAAAAAAGACGAATTTTTAAGTATGAATTGTAAACATAAGGTTAATGTTCTGTTAAAAAAATGAATTTTTATCCTGAAAAGAAGAATTTTTAACAAAACAGTTAAATGTGCATCCAAAAACGATATCTTTAAATAAAAATCATTACACTTTCCAACAAATAATACAGTTTATAGATTTTAACACAAAATTCCGAATTTAAATACTAACAACTTATTGATTGAAATTGCAACTTTATGGTTAATAATTCTTGTAGGCTTTAATTCAAAGCCATTTACTTCTAAGAAAACCCGTGATGGATGAAGTAAGTATGACTGTTTTAGCTCCATCTAGTCAGCATGCAGGCTATTTTCGATAAAAAAATTTAATTGCCTACAATCGAGGATGTTGGGTCTTTTATATACTAAATGAGCCCGTAATTCTTGCATTATTACAATTCGAATTTATAAGTAGGTTAGCTTCAGAGAAGCTGAGAAAGGGGCTATTTGTACCAAACGTTTGTTGCCACTAGCCGATTGTTTTTGGTGCGAGTAGTATATACCTCAATAAGTATAAATTTCAATCAATCAAAATTTGTCTATTGCTATTTTAATTCCATTTCCTAAATAACGGGGGATTTTAATTAAACATCAGAGCTTTTAGTAAAAAATATCATTAATTGAGGCGAATTGTTACAAAATCTTTAAAGGCTTAACAGGGTAATTCGTACATATGTTGACCCCCCCCCCCCCAATATTGGTCAGTTGCTTAAAATTTGAATTATTCAGTAATATTATCCTATAAAATTATAATAAGCATTGTTCCCAGCACACTTCACGCTATTTATTATAAGTTTTAATTGTTTATACTTCTTAATATATGACTATTTTGAAGTGCCAATCACTCTCCTTGTCACTCTAGTTGTACTGAATTGCAGTCAATATATCACACAATGTCTCTACTACTCTATCGCAAATTACACTAGTTGCTAAAACATAGAATTATAATTTATTCGGTTTAAAATCAATTAAAAATTTATCAAATCCGGACCCTACTAATTTAAAAATAAGCTAAAGTTACTATGTTACTTGCAGCAAATGTTTTAACGTTTTTAATTTTGCAATTCCTTAAACGTTAATGCTCTCAACATAAAGCTATTGTTTTATCACGCTGATCTAATGTTTCATCGAAAATATAAGTAAAAAGTACGCAATATTCATAGTCATGAATAGTTTTTGTGGCAAAATAATAAAAATTGACATCTGAAAAGACATAATTTTTATAGAAATATTCACAAAGAAATATTTGTTTGATAATATTCAGTAAAATATGTGAATTGA
>NC_046665.1:23663718-23665049 GCF_010883055.1 Belonocnema kinseyi | reverse complement strand
CTTTCTTTTGAGCTGTAGATGGGGTCATGCGCGCATGAGCCTGAAGGGGAGCGGTATTGGGCCAATATCGATCTCCCGCGATCAACACAGGTGTCTGCTTTCAATTGTTTCTCTAATGGGCTTTTTTCATGTGAAAAGAGGATCATGGGAAAGTTCCATTTTTATTTCCTACAAATTTCATTGTTTTCTGTATTTCACGGGGACAATGCTTTCAAGTAAACCGATTATTGAGGCTACATTTTCTGGACCATTCTTTCAGCTACTTCAGAACTAAGAATTTATGGCTACAATTTTTAATGTCTACTCTAAGATTAAGTATACTATAATCCCTTCCTCATAAATTCAGTAAATCTGAAATGCTATAAGTACCATGTAATAATCAGTAATCCATGAATGACAAATCAGCAACAAAAGCAGCACAAGATAAACGACAGATAGTGACTTTTTTGATTTGTACATAATTCAATTCATCCTCCCAGCCTAGACTTTAATTTATCTAGATCAAATTAAGGTATCAGGATAAGTTTTTTTTTTAACTATAGCTAAACGCCTTACAAAAATGAGTATTGAAAGCCTAATTAGACAAATTCAACATATTACTATAAATATTTTCAAAAAGCTGAAACAACTATACACCGAACCGAAAATATCTCACTGGTAAAATACACTAAGTCTATAGGCTGAGGGATTATTTTGAAAATGATTTATTCTAATTAGCAAAATATGTTTTTAAAAATTCTCATTTTCTTAATGATTATAGTTGTGAGTATGCAAAGTTGTTTTTAACTATCTGAAGAAATAATTGTCTACATAATTTCTAAAGTTTTTTTTTCCTGACACGAAGGAGGTAACTCATGCCTAGTTATAATCAGTCCTTGCTATACAAATGTTTTTCAACTACATTCGTATCATTACTATTAGCATAAAAAAGACTCCGTGTCGCGGTACACGTGAGAAACAATGTATTGGAATCCCATAAAACAAAAACTTAAAATTAGTTAAATTAACAATATAAATAATCACAAAATAATTTTCGTAAAAATAAAAGCTACTTTTCTCACCTCAAAAAAAATGTAGCCAGTAAAAAATACTTGAAAACATACATATAATACTAGCCTAATTTGACAACAAGTTTCCGATGTATATGCATGTACTCCTGTACTGTACTAATGACTAACTAGTAGAAAAAGACATGCGTGCCGGGGCGAGACATATATGTGAAGAGTCATTTACCAGGTGTATACATATGAAACCGGTATTGCCATCTAGCGGCCAGTAGGCACACTTGTAGTCACTGTCGGAACTTACCATTTGTGCTAATTGGCGTATTG
>NC_046665.1:23660951-23663618 GCF_010883055.1 Belonocnema kinseyi | reverse complement strand
AATACTGAATTTTAAAAAGACACAATGTTTTTGATGATTATTGCTGCATTTAGTGCCGAAAGTGCCACCAAAAAGTTTCATCCCTCTAGTGCATGTGGAACATACCCCAAATCAACCCCTCCATATTATAAAATTCGTTAAAAATACACAATTTCGAAAAGTCAAAATGTTTTTAATGATTATCACTGCATTTAGAGCCAAAAGTACGACAAAAAAGTTAAATCCCTCTAGTGCATGTTGAAAAAAACCCCAAATCAACCCCTTCATATTATAAAATTCGTTAAAAATACACCATTTCGAAAAGTTAAAATGTTTTTAATGATTATTTGTGTATTTAGAGCCAAAAACACCACAAAAAAGTTTCATCCCTCTAGTTCATGTGGAACACATCCCAAATCAGCCCCCCTATATTATAAAATTCGTTGAAAATACACAATTTCGAAAAGTCAAAATGTTTTTAATGATTATCGCTACATTTAGAGCCAAAAGTACCATAGAAAAGTTTTATCCCTCTAGTGTATGTGGAACACACCCCAAATCAACCCCTTCATATTACAAATTCGTTAAAAAAATCGAAATTGTGTATTTTTAACGAATTTTATAATATGAAGGGGTTGATTTGGGGTGTGTTCCACATGCACTAGAGGGATGAAACTTTTTGGTGGCACTTTCGGTACTAAATGCAGCGATAATCATTAAGAACATTTTTGGC
The DNA here is from genome assembly GCF_010883055.1 of Belonocnema kinseyi. NCBI lineage: Eukaryota > Metazoa > Arthropoda > Insecta > Hymenoptera > Cynipidae > Belonocnema > Belonocnema kinseyi. The sequence continues at coordinate 23,662,906 of NC_046665.1, read as the reverse complement.
TTTTTAAATTCTGTATTTTTAACGAATTTTATTATATTTAGGGGTTGATTTGGGGTGGGTTCCACATGCGCTAGAGGGTTGAAACTTTACGATGGGACTTTTGGCACACAATACTATCATAAACAATGAAAACATTTTGACTTTTCAAATATTTTATTTTTCGTTTTTTGTAAACGTTGGGAACTTCAGACTCATGGGGAACTGAAGATTTTAAAAAGTCATACAGAACTGGATTTAACCATTTTTTGGCCGTACTTGATATTTTAGTTTCATTTATCGAAATACGGTTTAAAAAATCAAAAATTCAAATTAGAAGGCAAAGGGCATGATATACAGAGAAACAATTGTAGAGGGAAATTGAGCTTTTTAAAAAGTAATACTGAACTGGCTTTTACCTACTTTGACTACTTTGTTAAAATTTCGAATGTTTGAGTTGAAAAAATCCATTTTTAACGAAAAAGAACTAACTTAAATTAAATATATTTCAGGAAAACTTTTGGCTCATGAGCGTTCCAGCATTTAGATTACTCCAAAAACGGAAGCACTTCAATGGGATCACCGATACGAGGAGCAGGATCTCTCAGAGGGTATTTATGTTTTTTTTCAGTTTTATATTATTACACCATTAAGCTATATTTCTTTCGAGGTAGGGGTTAATCAATCGGTGGGAAGGTAGTAATGTGAGGAAGGGATATAAAATTTTTAGTTTGATCCAGAATTCTTGTGTTATCCTATAATTGAAAGTTGGTCTCAGCTTCCCATAGAGTAATAGAAAAGTGAAACAGGCAAGTTCGATGGATCTGTTTACATTATTGGATGTAAACATTTCTAGCGATTAAGTTACAGCGATCGTGCCGAATTTGAGTGGAGCTTATTTATGGCTTTTAGAATTTATTTAATCTTCAAACATTGCAATTATTTAAACAATGCTTATAAATTGCTCTTCTTTAAAGAATATGTTTAATTTATTATGTTGAGTTGTAAATTTACAAGAACCATTAATTATTTAAACAATTTTAATTTAAAAATTAAGAGTTTGCCTTTTTTCTACGAGTGAATTTGTTCACGGAGTCAACTCACTCTTTTCTACGTTGCTTTACAAAAGAAATAATTATTTAATCAATTTTAATTAAGAAATTAAGAGTTCGCCCTTTTTTCTACAAGTCAATTTGTTTACGGAGTCAACTAAGAATTTGTGTCGTATGACTTTTCTATATTGCTTTGTTAAAGTTACAAGAACTGTTAATTATTTAAACAATTTTAATGAAAAAATTTAAAGTTTGGCCTTAATCCTACGAATCAATTTGTTTTTGAACTCAGCGAAGAATGTCTATCCGATGACTTTTTTCTATGTTGCTTCGTAAATTTACAAGAACTATCAATTATTTAAACAATTTTAATTAAAAAACTAAGAGTTTGCCCTTTTTTCTACAAGTCAATTTGTTTACGGAGTCGACTAAGAATTTCTATCCGATGACTCTTTTCTATATTGTTTTGAAAATTTACAAGAACTTTTAATTAATTAAACAATTTTAATTTAAAAATTAAAAGTTGGGCCTTTTTTCTACAAGTCCATTCGATGACTTTTTTCTATGTTGCTTTGTAAATTTACAAGAACTATTAATTATTGAAAGGATTTAAATTAAAAAATTAAGAGTTTGCTTCTCTTTCTACGAGTAGGCTTCATTTACCATAATTAACTACCATAGTAAGAATATCTTTCCGATGATTGTATTTCCAAATACAATAATTATAAATAAATCAGTGAGTCGCGCGCGTAGCGCGCGTAAGAGCTTCTAGTTTATTTAAATAACACGTTCGTTCCACAACACTACCCCGGCACAGGTGGCACCAATCTCTCTTGCAATTACCCCAAGTGAAGATCCTCACAAAGTCGTCATGTGAGGTTTCCAACTTGGGTCTATTAGTATCCCAGGTCTTTTCTTTCAGGCGTC
>NC_046665.1:23659734-23660851 GCF_010883055.1 Belonocnema kinseyi | reverse complement strand
TTTTATTTTTCAATACGTAATGTTCAAAAACATTAATATAAATCAGGTATCCAAAAAATGAAGGGATCTTTCTCAATATTTGCCGAAAACTTCAGTTCATTTTAAATAATTCGACGTGAACTAAGTTAAATATGAGAAAGTATCGAAAAATAAAGTAACTGTGGAGACGCAATATCAAACTTATATTCCGAAAAACTTTTTCAATATAAAAACCCAAAGCAACTTAGCAAGAGTATCATATCGTTTATTTTCATTTATTTTTTAAATAACACACAAATGATGCATAGTGTTGATATTGTGCACCCGTACATGCATTATTTCCAGGTATATTCTTATATTAAGCGTACACCTCAGCTGCATTGTTTTTAATGCATTAACGTAATTTGAAGAAATCGGAAAGTGCCCCTCGTTTGGATATATCTGATACCGATTGGAAAGAAATTGATTCCAATAACGAACCTCCAAAATGAAAAGGAAAAAATTACACAAAATACGCAGGCCTGAAAATTTCAACTGTTTTTCTCCACTCGCACTAGTGAACAAAAATAAAGAAAATTTTTTTCCAACATTCAACCAGAAAATATGAAAAAAATCGTTGAAATTCTTTGAAATCGCTTTAAATTATTGCAGTTGATTGAAAATTCCTTTGGAATGCTTTAAAATATCCTGGAAAATTTAAAATCCTTTAAAATTTCTTGAAATTCTTCAAAGCTCTTGAAAATTGCTTACAATTACCAAAAATACCCTAAAATATTCGGAATCCTTTAAAATCTCATACTAAATTATTGAAATCAATTGAAAATATCTTGGAATCTATTAAAATATCTGAAGATATATGAAATCCTTTAAAATCTCATATTGACTTACTGTGAAAAATTGAAAATTCCTTGGAACCTTTTCAAAAACTCTCAAATATTTCGAAACCTTTGAAATATTTTCAAAGACCTTTACATTTTTTAAATATTCCTAAAGGACTGTGGAATTTTTTTAAATAACCCTGCTAAAGTTGCTAAGATTCTTTTAAATTCTTTTAAAGTATTAAATTAGTTAAAAATTCCTTGACATCTTTCAAATCATCCTCAAATATTTAAAGACCTTAAAAATCTTTTGTGATCTC
>NC_046665.1:23656188-23659634 GCF_010883055.1 Belonocnema kinseyi | reverse complement strand
GTTCCGGTGTACGCAATGATAAATTTGGATGGCGATGCATAAACCCATAGTACCAGTCATATGACGCTTTTTTATGTTCGTCCCATGCTTTAGGATAATCAATGCCAAGTTTTTTGCCAACTCATACGTTAAAATTTTTAATTCATTTATGCTCAAGCCATAGTAGATTTTGCTTGCTTCCAGAAGATATGTCATCAATTGTTTTTCTTGCGCTTCACTGAAGATCTGAAAAAAAACAAGATTAAACAAAAGCCGGATAAAAATAGTAGGTAATAAATAAATGTGAGATAACGTGATCTAACCGTTCTACCACCAGATGTGGTACTGAGTGATGACAGAAACTCAATCAATTTTTCCTCAGAAGCCGTCGATGGATCCAGGTTTGAATCATTTAGTTTTGAGATGTAGCGAAACAATCTTGATTTATCTATATTATACGCTCGAGCGACGGACCGTAGTGCTTTCTTTTCAATTAAAATTTCCTTGACCGCAGCCACTAATGCATTTGCATCGATCGTTGGTTTTCTTGACTCAATAACATATTTATGACGCGGCATGATGCGTACGAAATCTACAAAAAAAGAAAAAGTCAATATAAAACATTAAATTTCATGAAAAATTTCATAAGACATTCAAAACAGAATAAACTTTATACAATTCATTTTGAACAGTGCGTGAAAACATAAAAAAAATAGTGTCTCATAACTCCCCAAATTTGTTGTCTCACAAATCCCCAAAACGCACATATTTAAAATGGCCTCACAATCATAAGCACGTTGAATGTATATACAACAATGAGAGTATGCATCGAAACTTCATTGACTAACGGTTAATTTGTCCGTACTTACCTTTGGACTCCGCCGAAAGAACTGATGGAAACGGGCACGAACAAACTGCGTGGTGAAACTTTCAAGCAAATGATAAGATACGTTGTATGGAACGACGCTCCCAAAGCATGTTTACAAGATTAATTCGAGCTGAAAAGTGAGGTTGCGTTGGAAAACAAAGATGGCAATCATTACCGACGTCGAATTTGCTGAATCTTATGAAAGATGGCGCTGTCTCAAAACTCCCCATGTCTCACAACTCCCCAATCTTCCCTATAATAATTAAAAAGATAAAAAATGATCACATTAAATAACATAATATTTCATATTTACTAAATACTAATTTTATTTTTCAATCTAATGCTTATAATGTATGTAATCCGAAATTTGCAAATCGCCCCGGGCGCTAGAAACGCAAGCTACGGCTCTGAGGGCAATGCACGCGGACTACAAAGCTTACCGAGGAGCACACGAGCGCCCGTTTGCCGGTTGTAACGCGTCTTGTGTTTTCAAAACAAACCCGGTTTCGTAAAATTTCGTGAGTTTCGTATAAGACCGGAAAAATAGTTCTTTTCATCGGGTACCACTATTTAATAGTGCAGTGTTGTGTTATTTTTCTCTTTTTCAGTGTTGTTGCGTATTGTGTTTTTTTAATTTGCAGCGGGACCAAGAAATACCCAAGGATGGATATCTACAATCCCATTAGGAATAACTGCAGGCAAGACGGAGAACTAACCTCCAAGATGGTATTTTTTATCTGTTTACTTCTACTTTTTACTACGTAAAAATAATAATAGATACCATAATAGATTAATATCATAACTTATAGTTTTATATTATATATATTTTTATATTATAATTCACGACATAGTAAATTAGCACTATCATTAAATGTATAAACAAGTGTATAAAGGCGGTCATTCCGCACATTCTGTGTTGCCCCTATCTGCATTATATTTTAGGGTGTTTTACCCGTTTAAAAAAATTTTCGGGAGATTTTTTTGCATAATACTCTCTTTTTATGCTTAGCTCAACTAATTTTTCTAGGCTAATTTCAGAAGAATGAATTATTATTCTTTTTTCATTTCGTTCTTTTAAACGTTCGGAACTTCAGGTACATGGATATTTAAAAGAATTTCACGAAAATTAAAAATTGAATTGAATAGAATTGAGTGAATTTAGAACAATTCAGATGAATTAAACAAATTCTGGTTAAATTAATGAGAATTCACGTAATATTCAAAATCCCCTCCAATTTAATAACTATCACTACTTAAAGAGTGGGTTAGAATATTCGGCAAGCCCCCTAAAACCCACCCTTAATATGTTCTCGCCTAAAATGTTAAAATTGAAAAGATTGATTGTCGATGTTTGGAAATACAAAAACGTGAATAATTCTCTTTTTTTATCTCACAAATTATAGAAGGAGTGATAAACTTCGGCAAGACCCATAAAAACCACCCCTAATATACCGACACCTGAAAGGTTAAAAATGACAAGTTTTATGGTCGATATTTGAAAATATAAAAACTCATCCACTCTATAATTAGTGAGATAAAAAAAGAGAATTTTTCACGTTTTTGTATTTCCTAATATCGACAATCAAACTTGTCATTCTTAATATTTTAGGTGTGGGTATAGTAGGTGTCATTTTTAGGGATCTTGCCGAACTTTCTCACTCTCTTTATAATTAGTAAGGTAAAAAAGAGATAATTTTTGACGTTTTTATATTTTCAAATATCGACAATCAAACTTGTCATTGTTAACATTTTAGGTGTGTGTATAGTAGGGGTGGTTTTTAGGGGTCTTGCCGAACATTATTACTCCCTCTATAATTAGTGAGGTAAAAAAAGAGAATTTTTGACGTATTCATATTTTCAAATATCGACAATGAAACTTGTAATTTTTAACCTTTTAGGAGTAAGTATAGTAGGGGTGGTTTGTAGGGGTCTTTCTGATCTACCTCATTACCTCTATAATTAGTGAGGTGAAAAAAAGAGAATTTTTGACGTTTTTATATTTTCAAATATCGACAATCAAACTTGTCATTTTTAACATTTTAGGTAAGAATATATTAAGGGTAGTTTTTAGGAGTCTTGCTGAACTTTCTCACTCACTTTATAATTAGTGAGGTAAAAAAAGAGAATTTTTGACGTTTTTATATTTTCAAATATCGACAATCAAACTTGTCATTTTTAACATTTTAGGTATGGATATATTAAGGGTAGTTTTTAGGAGTCTTGCTGAACTTTGTCACTCACTTTATAATTAGTGAGGTAAAAAAAGAGAATTTTTGACGTTTTTATATTTTCAAATATCGACAATCAAAATTGTATTTGGCATGTTTGAATAATGGGTGATTTGTAAGGGTATTTAACCCCTCAAAAAATAAAAAATTCGAAAACTTCTTCCAATGGAATAACATTTTTTGTCATCCTAAATGATTTAGGCAAAACAAAATTCGGGGAAAAAGTCTTGAATTTCGTTCATATGAACGTTCGTAACTTCAAGTACATGAAATCTGATCATTCCTGCAATCGTGGAAAATTTATTAAAACATTTTGAGAGCTTAAACCTTTAAAATTATTTAAACCAATTTAAAATTGCTTGGAAGAATGT
>NC_046665.1:23652075-23656088 GCF_010883055.1 Belonocnema kinseyi | reverse complement strand
AAAGCTGTTTGACACCTAAATACTTTTCGGGATAGACGCGTTGACATGGTCATTTCGAGCCAAAAGGCCTAAATTACTATGTATTTGCATAGCAATGCTATAGTGTGCATTTTCTTTAGGGTTTTCAGTATTTTTCTTAGTAGGTCGTCCTATTTCATTCTCTGCATGGAGATGTATTTCAGGTATGTAAGGCTCAAAAAACTATTGAGAACCTTGAGACAAATGCGCGCCATAGCGTTGCTACGTTAATACATACACTGTTACCATGAATAACGCAAAAAGTATTAGTTTTACCGACACCATTTGTGGCGTGGAGATATATTTGTAACGTATAATGTGAGGAAAAATACTGAGTCCTGATCAAAATACTCATTATAGCATTGTTTTACAAAAAAATGAAAATTCAATCACAGATATATTTGTAGCGTCAGATGCTAAGAAAAATACAGATACTGATTATTTGTCTGTTGCAAAATACACAATAAATGATACTGCATGCGCGTGTGTCAGTGCACAATAAGTAAAAGATCATTTCAAATCTGTCAACAAATAATTGAGATTCCAGATAGAAAAATATATAAAATTTGTTTGAAGTATCTTGTGCCTTGGGTTTAACATTCAACGGCACCTTCGAATTTGTTATATATTTTCTTTCTGCATCCGGCATCTCAATTGTGGAACAAAAAAGTATTTTGAAAACTGAAGACCTTTTTAGCGAGTATGAAATTTGCTGCATGCTTATAAAAAAAATGATATCAATCATACTTTGCATGCGTGTGATTTATTAGAAGAAATAGGTCTAGGGGAAAGATAAGCATACGGACACTTAAAAGTCAAAGCTTGTATACACACCTAATTTGAAATTAACTGTGAGCGCCTATCCCCTAAGAAATAAAACCACTTTGATTTCAAAATACTGTATTTTGCAGCAGATAAAATAAATCACATTGCATGTATGTGATAATGAATATTTTAATGGAAAGAAGACCTGTCACACTTTGCATGTGTGTGACTTATCTGAGGGGTCATGGGGGTCACATAAAGGATAGCAAAAGAAACGTTTTTAAACTCAGCGTATTCAAAAAAGAAAACACTGCTCTCCAAAGTTATTTAAATATACAAAATAAGAAATACATTTTTTTCAAATTATATTTTCGGGTTCCGTAACCCCCATGAAGTTTAACAAGTATTTCGGAAAAGAAAAAATACGTTTTTGTCAATTTTATTCAGAATATTCAAAATTACGTGAATTCGAGTTAAAACTAAACATTTCAGTTTACAGTCAATTTATTTTCAATGATCCATTTTTTAATTGAAGTCAGGTAATAATTGATGCAAGTGCAGGGACAAACCTGTTTGAACAATTTAGTATTTTTTATAACTATTATCTCTGAGAGTAATGTTTATAAGCACCATATAGTAAATGTGAAGAATGTTTCAAGTATCTTTTTTATTTAATGAAAATATTCACGAAAAAGAAAAAAATTCTTGAAAAAATGTTGCTCCCTTTCGTTTATTTATCTTTTTTTTAATAACTATACTCCAAAATTAAAGTTACACATTTCAGGGAAAAATAGATAAATGCCGCTTATTCTGAAATGTCTATCTTTTTGTTCACTGCAAAATTGGTAGTTTACTGATCAATGCAAGTTAATAAACATAATGTTTTAAACTATTATTTATAACTATCTTCTCTTGAATGACTGCTAGAAACTCGCGATTTTTCTGTAAGATAAACTAATTATAAACAACAGTAAATTTTTTAAACAACTAGGTTTGTTAGCTTGCATTAATTATTAGGTACCTACATAAAAAGTGGCTTACCTCACTCTTATCGAAAAAATGTCACAAAAAAATGCGACTTTCTAGCATTATTATAAGATAATATTATTATGAAAAATAAATAAATGTTTTGAAAATTTATTTCTGTTAAGTTCATTTGATTATTTCTTTTCTCTAACTGAAAAGTTACAAAATTCGGAAAAAACGAGGCTTTGTGAGTCTATTCTAAAATAAAATTGCTAATAACAACAACAAATCGTTTGAACAATTTATTTTAACATTTGCTTATTAGTAGAAAGTAGTACCTTGTGTGTGTGTGTGTGTGTGTGAATTAGAAAAAATAAGAATTACTGGCAAAAACTTGAGAAACGCCATTTTTCACTTACAGTGACTTTTCGAAACCCCACAAAATAGGCTTACGGGGATAAAAGTAAAAAAATAATTTTTGATTTTTATTTCATGGCTAATTGTTAAGAGAAATGACGAGACTACCCAATATGCCTAGCATTGACTATTCTGTCCGAAAATTACAAAAACGTCTTGTTTGTGAGATATACTACTCAAACTTTATGGGGCTTGCGAAACATGTAAATAATAATTTTTTCGGTTTAGAAAAAAAATTCATATATTTTTTTGTAAATTTGAAGATAAAACAGTTTGCAAAAAATTTCCGATTTCTCGATCTATTTATGAAAAAAAGTTATCGTGGATAACTTGAAAATTGTGGCTTGTAGGGGAGCGTAAATGTCTAGCAAATACACTGTTTATAAGGTTGTAAATAAATAATAGCTTGTCATACGAGAAAATATTATGCGTGGAAATTTTTACCTTTTTATCTTCTCAATTATCCCAAAAAAGGTCACGATTTTCCGTGCTGAACGCATGAGTACTATGTGCACTTATATTATTTCGTTCATATAATAAATAATAAAACAATATTTTTAATATTTAAAATATTCAGAGAGTTGCATACTACTTATTAACTTATATAAATATAATTATAATTTTTAAAAAGGCATAGATGAAGTAGCAAAACATTAAAGTTTTGTATTTTGATATATCGAAATTTGAATATAGCGCCAAACTGTCTAAAATGGAGTTGAGATTGTAGGTTATGTTCACTTTTGAATGGAATTATGAATGAGGAAAGTTCTAAATCCAAAAGTAGAACTCTAGCGCCACCTGTCGCCTGAATTTAAAAAAATACAGTTACCGACACAGCAAGTGTTACCAATAAAGTAGAACAGATTTACCAACACTGACTATTTTTATAAAAAAAAAATTCTTTCCCAACTCCACGCAAGAATATACACCTTCCTTTTAAGTAAATTAATACTCCCCCAAAATTTTTCTGCTTTTTTTAAACTTTTATTTTTTAATATGGGAACAAATTTCTATCTTGGGACTGGCTTGGTCGGTTGATTTGAGTGTCACATGCCCTTAAAGGATTCGATATACGAGGTGTGTTCAAAAAGTAAGGTGACTTTTCAATTTTCGCGGGCTACGTACATTCAAGTTTTAAATTTTTTGTTTTGTTGTGTTGGTACACTCGTCACGATCATATGTTCACTGTTTTGAGTATATAGCTCGTGTTGTTTTTCTGGCAGAGGCGTAAAAGGTTAGAAGGGTTTGGTGTGCTCGGCGATTTTCTTCTTTCAAAAAAAAATGAAGCAAAGAGTTTGCATTAAATTTTGTGTGAAAAATGGAATCCAGTGCTCTAAAACTCTTGAAATGCTGACAGTTGCATATGAAAACTTTCAAGCAGTGGAAGAAATGGTGTTGAAAAATCGCCGAATTACCATCAGAGAAGTTGCTGAAGATGTTGGCATATCAGTTGGCTCATGCCATGCTATCTTTTCGAACGTTTTGGGCATGAAACGTGTGTCAGCGAAATTTGTTCCAAAACTGCTTAATTTTGATCAAAAGATCCATCGCATGACCATCGCTCAGGAGATGTTTGAAGAAGTTAATAATTATGGTTATGACGTCGAGCCCAATCGTCTCAGTGGAAGCATCCTGAGTCTCCAAGACAGAAAAAAGCACGTCACGTTCGGTCAAATGTGAAGGTTTTGCTCACTGTCTTCTTTGATTACCGTAGCGTAGTGCATCAGGAATTCTTATCACAAGGACGTACGGTCAATAAGGAGTATTACCTTCAAGTTATGCGCCGTTTGCGAGAGGCGATACGCAAAAAACATCCGGAACTTTGGAAAAACAATTCGTGGCTTTTG
>NC_046665.1:23649878-23651975 GCF_010883055.1 Belonocnema kinseyi | reverse complement strand
ATGTATCGAAATTTGAATATACCGCCAAATTATCGAAAATGGAGTTGAGATTGTAGGCTATGTTCACTTTGAATGGAATGTGCATTAGAACAAATCTAAATCAAAAAGTCGAGCTCTAGCGCCACCTGTCGTCTGAATAAAAAAATCCAGTTACTGACACAACAGGTGTTATCGATAAAGTAGAACATTTTTACAAACAATTACTATTTTTATAAAAAAAAAGCTTTCTTTCTCAAATACACGCAAGCCTATAAACCTTCCTTTTGCGTTTATTAATACTTCCCCAAAATTTTTCCGCTTTTTTAAAACTTTTATTTTTAAATGTGGGAACAAATTTCGATCTTAGGACTGGCTTGGTCGGTTGATTTGAGTGTCACATGCCCTTAAATAAATATATACATTACATTATATAATATTAAATCCACTTTCTCATTTATTAGTCTTTTCATTAAATTTTTACCAAATTATTCCTTCAATATACAATATACGTGATATATTTTTTATTAATTCTTCTGATCATGTATATGTTTTAAATATTCCCTAAGTTTGTGCGCTTCTCACAGATACAGTTACTTAGTAAAATTGTTAATTTAAATTATAATTAACAATGAATGAACTAACTCTAGAAAATTATCATTTTAATTTAAAAACGGACTAAAATGATCAATGTCGGCTTATTCTGTATACATTTGGGAGTATCATATTAAAAATTTAGATAACAATTTTGATATTTGCGCTATCAATTTGTAGTTAAAAACTTTCTTATTTCATAGAACTTTAAATTCACAACGTAAAAACGAATAGCTTAAAGGAACATGTAATAGAAAAATGTATGTGTAAAAAGCAAATTTCGTTACGCAAAAATATTTATTTTATTTTGAAATATATTTAATATTTCCTTTCTTATTACAGATTATTATTATTAATCCTAACACATACATCTGTATTCATTACACTAAAATAATCATTAATTTTAAATGAAAATGATAATTTTCTAGCGTTAGTTCATTCATTGTTAATTATAATTTAAACTAACAATTTTACTAAGTAACTGTATCTGTGAGAAGCGCACAAACTTAGGGAATATTTCTACGCAAAAATCAACTCGATTCGTCAATTATTAACAGAGAAACGACAAGTTGATTCTTGCGATGTAAATTGATTTTTCCCTCGATCAACGCGTTTAGTGAGCATCCCCTCTCCTGCGCCTACTGGGCTGAGACGGGCCGAGCGTAGAGGCAGTTCTGCAATCCGGTGCCTCAATTGATATTTTCATTTACAAAATTGATGTTGCGGTAAACTCGTAATATTTATTAATATACTTTATTACAGACGGTTAGCTTAAGCAGTCTTTTTTTTGAGTGATTAGCAAAATTCTTAGAAATTGCAAAAATCAACTGCAAGAATAAAAAACGAACATACATATCTTATTTTTTTCATATCTAACTTCGTCTATTAAATCATTAATATCAATGGGCGAACTGGGCCTATTCTCCCTGTTAATAACATTTAATATGCATAAATATATTAAATTTAATGCATTATTTTTTTACGCAAACAATTAAAAATTCCTTGGAACATTTTTAAGTACACTCAAATATTGAAATTCCTTTAAAATTTTTTGACACACCTTCAACTTTTTTTCAAAGATTTTTAAAGTACTTTTGAAATTTGTTGAATAACCATCCTAAAAAATTCTTTAAAATTTCTTAAAATAATAAAAAATAAGTTGAAAATTCCTTGACATCCTTTAAAACATCCTCAAATATTTAAAATCTTTTGAAATCTCTTGAAATTTTTTAAAGCTCTTGAAAATATATTGAAATTTCTAAAATACCATGAAATACGAGGTGTGTTCAAAAAATAAGGTGACTTTATGGTTTTCTCAAAAAAATTCATTTATTCCCAATATTTATGTTGTCCCCTTCCAAGTAATCCCCCTCAGATATAATACACTTGTGCGAACGCTTTTTCCAATCAACGAAGTACTTCTGATAATCATTTTGTGGTATAGCCTTGAGTTCTTTCAGCGATGCAGTTTTTATCTCCTGAATCGTTGAAAATCGATGTCCTTTCATGGGTCTCTTCAGTTTTGGG
>NC_046665.1:23648296-23649778 GCF_010883055.1 Belonocnema kinseyi | reverse complement strand
ATTAATCTTTTTGTTAACAGATTCATTTTCAAAAAATAGGTTTCAAATTTCAGGAACATTTTTAAAGAAATTCTTGAATTTTATGAAAAATTCCTCTTTTTTTATACTAAATTAATCTTTTTGTTTAAAAATTTATTTTTTGGGTAGAGCATTCTTAAATTTTATTGAATATTCATTTTTTTAGTTGAAACTTCAACTTTTTTGTTAACACCTCTTCTTTTTTGATAGTAAATGAATCTTTTTCATTAAAAGTTAATCTTTTTGCAATTTAACTTTTAAGTTCAGAACTCTTAAAATTTAATGAAAAATTGTATTTTTTGGTATTAAAGTAATATTTTTTTTCAAAATGTAGGTTTTTATTTCAAAATTCAACTTTTTTGGTAGAATTCCTGAATTTTTTCAAAATTCCTTCTTTTTGTAGCAAAATAATCTTTTTGTTTAAAAATTTATTATTTTTAGTTGAAACTTTAACGTTTTAGTTCAGCTTCCTTGAATTTTATTAAGTATTTGTCTTTTTGGTAGTAAATTAACCTTTCTCTTAAAAAATTTATCCTTTTTAGTTGACAAATCAAATATGTATTTTTTTGTTTAAAAATTCATTTTTTTACTTGAAACTTCAACTTTTGAGTGCAGAACTCTTGATTTATATTAAAAATTCGTCTCTTTAGTAGTCAATTAATATTTTTTGGTAAACAATTGAACTTTTTGGTTGAGAATTCTTGCATTTACTCAAAAATTGTTGTTTTTTTTTAGTTAGAAAATTATTCTTTTTATCGCGACTACTGATAGAATTGAGTGCTGAAGTAGGATTACGATACCCTGTCAGAATTCGAATGGACCTCTTTTTCTAACGTTTAGAGATAAAAAGAGAGGTCCGTTTGACTTCGAAAATGCGACTTGCAATTTTGCATCTTTTATATAAAAATGATGTATATAAACGTAGTTTATTTTCTTCTTCTACATTTGTGAAAATTTCAAACCGATATTTAATTTAGAAATAAAGTTCTTAGATTTTAAAGAAAATTCTGAAAAATTAAAAATTGAGGTTGGTAATGTAGGTGTCTGCCACGTATCTAAAATGCCTATTTTATAGTGGGTGAAATGAGATTACTTTTCCTTCGCCATCATTATCGAAATAAATAGCCACTCCGTAAGCATAATGAAGAACTGTGGGAACATTTTTTTAATCGGAGTTTATGCGTGGACCCCGCATAACTGCATTACAGGTGTACGAACAAGGATATTTTTGGTACGATGAGCTACCTGATAGAGCTTCGCCTAGTGGCCGCCAGACTTCGCGTTTTTATGCCCATCGGGATTACCGACTGCTGTCGATAAGAGCGACCGCTGATCCCTGTAGTGCAGGTTCTTATTTAGTGTAAATTTATTATTTTTTCACATATTGTTTGCTAATTGGAGTACATAAACGTAATTTACTGCCGGTTATTGTCTTTTCCGAAGTTTGAGGCCGAGATTTTAATT
>NC_046665.1:23640378-23648196 GCF_010883055.1 Belonocnema kinseyi | reverse complement strand
TTTTAGTCTAATATTTTATATACAAAAAAAGTTCTTAGATTCAAAAAAAATATCCATTGAACGGATAAAATGAGGTCGGTAATATAGGTATTTCGCTGTGTCACATGCCCTTAAATTAAACCGAATATCATATATAAATTTATACAGTGCAATCATTTTATTAACAATTTTTTATTTAAAGGAGATTTTGAATTAAATAGTTAATTATATTCTTGCAAACCTCATTTCTAAAATTAACAGACTATAAACTATTAAACTCTATAAACAAACGTACCTTACTCATGACGGAGTGTATGATATTTAATTTAAAGCAGAATAATTCAAAATCGAAAGAAAATTGAAGGCTCTGGACATTTTTGAACGAAAAAAGTGCATTTCCTCCAAATGTGCGTCATGAGTATAGTACGTTTGTTTATAGATTTTAATAGCTTATAGTCTTTCTATTTTAGAAATGATGTTTGAAATAATATAATTAACTATTTAATTCAAAATCTCCTTTAAATTAAAATTTTAAAATAAAATTATTATGTGCTGAATGCAGCGATAAAAAGCTTTCAGGATTAAGGAACAAATGAATTATTGAACTGTATAAATGTATATATGATGTTTGGTTTAATTTAAATAAATATATACATTATATTAAATCCATTTTCTCATTTATCATTTGTGTCATTGACTTTTTTCCAAATGATTCCCTCAAACATTTTAATTACAATTACCACTACTTTTTAAAAATATTTCCTTCGAAACTTGAAATTTTCAAGATTTTAAAGGAACAAAGATTCTTTACTTTGCAACTTAAGTTGTAGGCTTACATATTCTAATTATTATTATTTATTTATATTGGATATAAGTAATATATTTGTCATTAATTCTTCTGATCATCTATATGTTTTAAATATTTTTGTCATTGAGGTCTTAAATATTACTAATTTTTCCATTAGCTAGATTAATAATTTCAACAATGAATAATTTTGTTTAACTTTAACAAATAATGAAATCGATAATATGAGCAAAATAAATCACAAAAATATAAAGTTCGAACTGCTTTCAAAATGTATCTCAAAATTAAATTTTATTCATATTAAACTACATATTTTCATGACTTTTTTTTCTTCAAATAATTAGTAATAGTTACTCCTATTTTTTTATATATTCTTTTTTGTTTATTTGCAAACAGCATCAAGTTTTTAATTATTTTTGCTTTTTCTTAATGCAATACAATGAAAAAGACAGATCTACTTTTTGTGGTGCCATCTGTTGGCTTAGTTCCGGGAACTAAAATTAAAGGCCCAAAAGCGCGCCCTGTTTGCCTTATTGTTATTTTTTGGGAACTAAAATGAAAGGTGGCTTACCTGCTACTCACTTGGTAAAACAGGGTACAATTTGATAAAGTCGGTAGAGTAGATCGGAGCCGGTAACAATTATACATAATAAAATAATAAATTAAGAAAAATGTATCAAATCTACTCCTTTCAACTTAATTATTTAACTAAACTTTGGCTTGAATGATTTTTTCAACTAGAAAATGTTATAATAAAGATAATTTTTTATGTATTATCTCCAGTTCTTAAAATAATTGAATAATAATAATATTTGAAAAGATTTTTACCTAAGATTTCAAATGTGATATTATATTTATAGTTAATTAAGTGGTTAATAATTACTAATATTTCATTAAATAATAAAGCTTTAACTTTTGCCAATTTTTAATTGCAAAATTGTAATCTCTTCAAATTGAACATTATTTTTCAATTACATTATTCAATTTTGATCACTCTGAATTAGTCTATTTAAAAAATTGAAGTTGGTCATTTGGTTTTCAGAGATTCTGATACAAAAATCGTTTGATATATGTATTTTTCTTAAATTTCAAGCAAATCCAATTAGAACATAGTCAATATCGTAAAAAAATTTTAAATCTTTGTATTGGATATGTAAATACAAATAGGAGAGAAATACTGTCTTGATTTGGAAGAGCACCGTTAACTGCATTTTGGATAAGGCCCTTGAGCCGCCTACCGTTAATTGCTTCAGGTGACTTTATCCGATTTGCAGTTAACGGTGTTCTTCCAAATCACGGCAGAATAGGCATGTCGTTGCCGGATCTAAATAACGAGCGGGCTGTTCTACCTAGATCTTTGTTTAATCTTCAAAATCTATCTGGAATCTATGAGGAATAATAGAAGCCTTTCCGAATTCTTTTATATTTATCCGAAACTTTTGCGAAATATTTGAAATTTTTGTAAAGTCTTCTTAAGATCTTTGAGATATTATTACAACCTTTGTAAATTCTTCGTGAAATTTTCGCGAAATAATTTCTTTAAATCTATTCAAAATGTTTAAAATCTTTGAGAATTCTGAAAACTTTGTGAAATAATAGAAGCCTTTGTAAAATAATTGAAATATCTGTGAAATCTTCTAAACATATCCTAAATCTTTCCAAAATGTTTAAAATCTTTGTAAAATCATTAGGACGTCATTGGAATTATTTGTTCAATCGTTGAAATCTATTTTAAATCTTTGCGAAATATTTGTAAGCTTTGTGAAATCTTTAAAGTCATTGGGAAATCATTGAAAATTTTGTGAAATCTTTCTAAAATCTTAGTGAATTCTCTAAAAATCTTTGCAAAATCATTAGACAATTATTGAAATATTTGGTTCAATCTTTGAAATCTATCTGAAATCTTTCTGAAATATTTGAACTCTTTGGGAAATCATTTAATTCTTTATGAAATACTGGCAAATTCTCTAAAAATCATTGTGAAATATTTGAAAGGTATCTGAAATCTTTCAAATCTATCTGAAATCTCGGCGAAATCTTTGAAAACTTTGGGAAATCATTTAAATTTTTGTGAATTGTTAAAAGTCTTTGCAAATTATTTGAAATACTTTCGAAATATTCGGTGATATTTGTTAAATTAATAAAACTCTCATGAAACTTTTAAAAATAATTGAAGTCTTTATGCAGTCTTTTAAATCGACCAGAAATCTTTGAAATCTTAATTGTCGAATAATAGAAGACTTTATAAAATCTTTCAAATCTATACGAAGTCTTTGCGAAACCTGTGAAATTGTTCCGATTTCTATGGCATTTAACTGTTCTTTCAATAATGTCATTTTAAGTTTTAATAATGTCAGCTTTTAATAGTGTCAATTTAAGTCAAAATCAATTGGACTTAAATAAGTTAGTGCACATTTTCGAATGGACATACTTTGACGTGCTAGATCTTTAACCGTTTTTAATAAAATCATGTGGTAATTATTACATCAAGAATGTAAAGCTTCATTAAGAAATATTAACCATCCTAAATTTGTAATATGCCAATGGCATAAAACACATCGGTATTTTGCAAGTAAATAGTCGCTAGCGCATCTGGAGCACGGTGGGACGGCCCCTTGTAAGATTTGACAAGTTTACGCCTGTGGCTTAGAAAATATTTGGGTCTCTCTAGTCTCTAGGAGTCTAGGACTCTCGGTAGATTACTGGGGATGAATATTCCATGATGGGGATGAACTTCAATATTTATTTCTGTTCTTATCGAATTTTCTTAACACGTGTATTATGATTTACAGAAGTTGTTCTTTTCAAAGGAAGAACTTTCCGATAAATTCAATATAAATGAATGGAAATTTTTTAATCAACATACAATTGTTTAGAATTTGCCAGTTATTATTCTCATTATTAAAATGTGAATTCGTCCAACAATGTACTTTTCATATTTTTTAAATATTAATGAAACGTAAAAAATGCATTTTTAAGGTATTTCGCGATGAAAGTAAAATGAAATTCTTCTATCTGAATTTTCTGCAGAATTTCATTCATCACGTTTTTTACTTCAAGGTTTAGATAGATGTAACATTAATATGCATAATGAAATTAAGAAAAATTCAAGATCTGGCATACAAAATTGTATTTATTCAAGCTAGACGTATACGCAATAGTATTTTAAATTTTATTTGGCATGCGCATAAGAAACTTAATTGTTAATTAGGCGTCAAACACAATCATAAAAATCTATTTTTCGGATTCAGGGGGTCTAAAAACGTGGACATTTGACAAAAACTGGGAGAACCAATTTTATATAAATCTAATACCTTCTCTGACGAGAATGTAAAAATCGAGAATTATTCTAGATCAATCGTAACTCTTAAAGATCTACACCCCTTTCCTCACATTACTCGCTTCCACACTCAGTGAGTCACGCCTACACCACGAAAGGCAAATAATGGCTTAATTGTGAATGGTATAATTCTAAAATATTTCGATCCTTGAAGAAAATTCTATCGGCCTCCAAAATCATTTGGCGTATATTCCCTGGAAAATCAGCGAAATTTAGCTGTTATTCAGTGAAATTTCACTGATCAGCAGCTACATTTCACTGTTTTAGCAGTGTATACACGCTGATTTGAATTAGACATATACTGATTCAGATTCAGAGAGTACAAAGAAGACGAATTTTCAACAAAATACACGAATTTTCAACTCAGAAAAGACAATTGTTATACAAATAGTTGCATTTCAAATGAAAAATATAAATTTTAAACCAAAAATTAAATAGTTGCATTTTCAGTTAAAAAATCATTTTCAACCAAATAGTCAAATTTTTAATCAACTAGATGAATCTTCAACTGAATTGAAGGAATATTCAACTAGATTCGTTAATTTTTTTAAACTTTCAACAAAATAGCTTCATTATCAACTGCGGTCAGTTGAATTTTCAGTTAAATAAATCATTCTATCGACCAACAAGGCGAATTGTTTACAAAATACATGAATTTTCAAGGAAATAGCATTTGAATTTTTAACTAAAAAGATTAATTGTCAATCAAGAAGACGAACTATCTACCAAAAAGACGAATCTTCAACTCAAATAAAAACTCATACGCGCGCTCCGCGCGCGAATCACTACTTTGCTTGCAATTATTTTATTTGGAAATAAAGTTCAATAAAATACCACGATAATCATTTTTACTTTAATGACTTCTATGTGTACACGGATTCGTGTGGGTACCCTCTCACGATACAGAATAAATGTTTGTGCAACACTAAAATTTTTTACCAAATTCATCCAGAAAATATTTTACTTACTTTTTCAACATTAAAATATAAATTTTAAATAAAAAAGTAAATTTTCAACCAAAAAATATGACTTCAGAAAAATAGTTTAGATTTCAACTAGTTGTATTTATATTCAAGGTACATGCAATTTCTCTTCGAACAGATGATATTTTTATTTTTTTTTTAATGTTTAAAAAATTAATCGGATTTTCATCCAGAAATTTGGACTTTAACAAAATTGTGAAATTTGTAAAGAAAAAGTTGCATTTTTATCCGAGAAAGATTTAATTCTAGAACCGATGCATTAGAAAATAGTTAAATTTTCATCCAAAAAAGATTCCAATTTACTTTCCAACACTAAAGTAAGTATTCTAAACTATAAGTTAAGTTTAGGCTAAATAGTCGAATTTTTAACCAAAAAATATGACTTTTTATCAAGATTGTTAAATTTTCAACCAAACACTTGCATTTTTCTCCAGGAAAAAGGAAAAATCTACTAAAACAGGCGAGTTTTCAAATCAAAAAGACAAATTAAAAAAAAAAAGAGTTGAATTTTCATCCAAAAAGATTTTATTAGACTCTTCAACACAAACATACGAAGTTTAAACAAAGAGTCAACTTTCGGGGAAATATTTGAATTTTAGAGAAAAAAATAGTTGCATTTCTATCCAATAAAGATGCAATATTTTTGATAAAAAATGAACTTTTAACCCAAAAAGACGAATTTTTAGAAAAACAGTTGAATTTACAACAACAAAAAAAACGTATTTTTAAGAAAGTGGTTAGATGTTCGACCACAAATAATAAAAGTTATAACCAAACGAATCGTAATAAAATGTATAGAGCCCCCCCCCCCCATGGCTCTGTTATGTAATTGAAGTTAGGTCCCTAAGTCTTTTTGAGTTGACTTTTACGCTCTTTAAAATCATTTGCACTTATATGGTCATGTACTGTGTATTTTTGAATGAAATTTTACAATTGTCGACTGTGTTGCATGACGACACGCTATCTTTTCTTAAATATCTACAAAAGTGCTACACAAACTTGTAGTTTGACTCAACCAAACAATGTTATTTTGTTGACATTGACCGAATCACACTCCATAATTTTTAATTATTCTCATAAACCGATAACTTATACTGTTTACGGCAATAATAGTGTTATGGAAAAAAAGATTGTTGCGAAGAACGTGAAAATTTTGACTGGTAGGGGATCGTAGATTTATAAAAAATATATTATTTATAAGGCTGTGAATAAAATAATTGCTCGTCGTATGAGAAAATGTAAGAAGCATGAAAAGTTTTATTTTGTGACAGAGAATTAAAACTTTGTTGAAAAAATCAGTTTCGGTAAATGAGAATCTGTACGTATAACAATTGTTGTAAACAATAAATAAAGTGAATTTGTGACAAATATGCAAGGGGCCATCCATATACCACGTGGACACTTTAGGGGGAGGGGGGGGGTATGGCAAAATTCCACGCTTGTCCACGAGGGGGACCGGGGGCGTCGAGCTAGAATCCACGTGGACACACATTTCCCTAAATATGTGCAAAATATACTGAAATGAGACAAGGTATACTCTAAGTATACTCCAATTTTTATATTGTGCTCACGCACAATATAAAATCCTGAGCTAATTCGAGTTTTTTCAGCCAATTCATCGCTTCTTTTGGACTTTTTATAGTCCGGCAGCTTGCGACAATTCTATGGCCGTCATTTTAGTACTCACTAAAATTTCAGATACTTTCGTTTCATACTCAACAGTTCGAAATTCGTTGACTGATTAACAGCTGTTGGTGTATTTTTCAACAATTTATAGTTAAACTCGTCAAAAAATCGAGTGAAAAAACGTCATTTGAGTACTCTTCAATCCCACGGGGAATGATTGTTTGGACGCTAAAAACTAACAATAAGTTTGACTGGCAGCTCCTGAGTGGTGCCAAAGTTAACTGGGAAACTATCGTGACCTCCCGGACATTTTGAAGACTAATAATATCTATATTTTCATAAAATACGTCCACGTGGACAAAGTACAGGGGGGGGGGGGTCAAAAAGTGGTGAAAAAGTGTCCACGTGGTATATGGGTGGCCCCCAACATTATTGATGGTATTAGGTAGAGGTTTCACAATAGTAGCAGGGAATATTAGGACGATTTCCTGTTAGAAATAGCCATTTTGTAACAACAATTCATTGTGAGAAGTTTTCATTAGATCGTATTTTTCTTGCTTTTAAAAGATCTAATATCGACCATTTGTTTATTAAAGTAATGATTTTAGAAAAAAATAGTTTAATTACGAACCACGAAGATAAATGTTTAAGTAAAGTGAAGAATAATCATTGAAAAGTGACTTATTAACCGAAATGTTAAATTTTTAAGAATGTAGAATTTTTTAACCCAAACAGATGATTTTATACTCAACGAAAGAGTAGACTTTTCAGTCAAAATGAGTTCTTTTTTTTTAAATGTCCTTTTTCTTGAAGAACGACATGAAGTTAAAAAATAATTGTTTTGGTTTGAAATTGTTTTAACTGGAGATTTGAATTCTATTTAGAGTATTTATACAAAAAATCAGACAAAATTGCTTCACGGTTTGGCCTGAATCTTTTCGGGGAAAATTTGACTATTTCCAGGGCCCTTAAGATTTCAAGATGCATTAAGGTGGCTTGGGCGTTTGGTGCCGTACAATGTGGGGGGCACTGTGGGGGCTATCTATCATGCGATCAGTCTTTATTTGAATTTTATTGATATACGC
>NC_046665.1:23638480-23640278 GCF_010883055.1 Belonocnema kinseyi | reverse complement strand
TTTCTTTTTTGCAAAGTGATCTAGTATATTTTCTTTCGATAATATCAAATTTTCAGAACTGCCTGTGATTTTTTTAAAAAGCGCCCAAGCCACCTTAAATAACATGGCTTTGCATAAGATTACACAGAGGTTGTGATACAATATGAGTTTGCACAATATTGCGTATAAGACAGCACAAGCATGCATATCAAGTGCACAGCGAATTGCACGAGTAATTAACACCTCGGTCCCAATTTTCATTTTGTGTACGAACAAAAAAACTGTTTTGGATGAAAAAAAATTATTGTGTATTTTTACCCCTAGGGTATTTTTGAAAATGGATAAGAAGGAAGCGAAAAAGTACGCGTTACTCCTTCCACAAGCAGTACTTCGCCTTCAAATGGTAAAGCTATCTTGCAACATGAATTACAATTACAAAAAAAATCATCATTTTTCATTTTGCATATGGGAGCTTTAATATTTTTGCTTTAATTATCGTTTTTAAAATAATTTTTTTTAATAATTCCTAAATAATTTTTTGAATATTTGATGTCAATTATGTATGTATATTTTGGTCACGTTTACTGGGACATTTGCGATATTTAAAATGAATAGAAATATTTGATCTGCAAAGATTGTCAACGAGGTACCTCAAGTATTTAAGGAAAAAACGAAGGCAAAAGATGCAACGTTAAGTACTACTTTATTGAATAAGATAACTTATTTATAATTTGAGAAAGAATGAAAAAAATATATACTGTTGAGTGTATAGAAATTGGTAGACAAAACGAAACAGTACATCATACAAAAAATGGATGACCGCTGTTTAATGGCTGCTATAAATAACGTGAGTATGTAAGCAGTAGTTACTTGATCCAATGACTTTGGTTTCAATAACTCTTTTAGTAGCACACTCTTTTGGGGTTTCATATGAAGAAAACAATAAGTTCCTAAATAAGTCGAATTCATTTTCAGAGGATTACCCGTGTAGGAATCCAATCAGGGATCCGGCCGGGTCCCAGCCGGATAGCCCCACTTTAAGCCGGGCGCTGGTCGGGGAATCCGGCCAGGATCCGGCTAAAAACGTCACGGTAAACTAGTCGGATCCCGGCTTCAATACCGGCCGGGATCCGGTCGGGTAATCCGGCCAAAAAGCAGTTAAGAAATGTTGCTTCAGGCGAGAAACTGGTAACTTGTTTTGTCTTTTAAAGCTCATCGTAAAGATTACGGTGAACTTTAAAAGTCAAATCAAGTGAACGAATTCTGCCAAGAAAATTGTAGTAGAATTTTATTCCCTGATGATAGAATCTCATAGCAATTTGGAAGCCACGTGGTGATTTAAGGTTAGGAAGGAAGAAAGTAAAAACTGTAAACACAAGACTATATTTTAATTTAAAATAATAATTAGTCGCGCCCTAAGTGGGGGTTTCAAACTAATTACTGAAATAAGGTTGATTTTAACCGCGAGTCTCGATTTTATTTGCGAACATCCAAAATACGACGCGACGTTAGTGCAAGGAGCATCCTCGTTCCAGGTGCGAAACTGAAAATTACTGGGTGTCTATGCAGCAGTGATCCCAAATCTGAAACGAGACGTGGTCCAATACTATGACACGTCTATGTCCGTGCGAATATGGTAGGAGACGATATAAATGCCTGGGTTGCGCGCGCATCCCATTTCTCCTCTTCCGAATTTGAAAACTGGAAGGTGCACGATTGCCGGTCGGAACACTTTGGCGGTTCTATTTATATCACTATCAGCATTGTAATAAAATGAAGAGATTGGGATTTTAATATTTCCAGATTTCGATGCTGGTCT
>NC_046665.1:23624273-23638380 GCF_010883055.1 Belonocnema kinseyi | reverse complement strand
ATTACAATTATGTTATATTATAATAGTCTTATTAAAATCTTGATCCGCATTTGAAAGAAATTAAAGAAATTGGTGATTTTGGAATTCTTCTCGTTTGGATAAAAACTCAATTATTTGATTGAAAAATTAATTATTTTGTAAAAAAGTCCTCTTTTCTATCAAAAATTCAACTACTTTGTTAAAAATTTTATTTCTTTTATTTGAAGGTTCATCTCTTTCGTTGAAAATACATTTTTGAAAGTGGCAATTAATCTATACCATTTTTGGTTTAAAAATCATGTATTTCATTAACAATTCGTCTTTCTTTGTAGAAATTAAATTGCCTAATGGAAAATGTATACTTTTTGATTATAAATTACATTTTTCGGCTGAATTATCAACTGTAAATATTTTTTGGTTATCGAGTCTTATTTTTGAATGAGGTTTTCAATTTTTTAATAAATAAACAAGTATGACGAAAAAATAGGCATTTTTTTGACGTTCCCGGTGCTCATTAATAACAAAAAATAATTGAAATCGCTTTACTTGCATAGAGTTGAAATAGTTAAGGATATTCCAATATTAGACAATTAAAAAAAATGTTATAAGCAAATAATTTGTTGAACAAATTTTTTCTACGATTTTCCATAAATATGCGTCTTTTAAAGTTATGTTGCAAGAGATTGGAATGAAATCAATATTATATAAAAAAATTTCGCTTATGATTGTAATTGTTTATATTATAAAAAAAGTTAAGTTACAAATACAGTGATCAGGACTTTTTCGACAGAAATATTCGTTGTTTTCGATGCAATTTTTTTTTAATTAGGAACTTTTTATGAATTTCATAATTTATAAAAATGTACATCGAAAAAAACGAATTTTTCGCTCGAAAAATCGCTGATCATGGAATTTGTTTATTAAATTTGTTTATAATATAAAGAGTTATAATCTCTAGACATTTTTTTAAATATCGGAACCTCTTTAGCTAATATTACTCTATGACAGTTAGGCGATTTCAAAACTTTTCCCGTTATTGACGAGCACCGGGAACGTGAAGTAGATAAAATTGCCATTTTTTCGTCATATTTGTTTATTTATAAGAAATTGACGAATTATTTGGAAAATCAGACTCGACAACTCTCTTAGAAATCTTTAAAGCTTTTTTTTCAATTTTTTTTTAAATCGCTTAATATTTGCCGGTTTTTGAAAAACCGGCAGAAGTTGCAATAGAATGTTTATTAACCAATTTTATCTTGAAGAGATCGCATTTTTTAAACAAAGCCAATGAAACTATTTCTGTTTTAATATCAATGCATATTGTGAATTGTAATAATATACATTTATGGAAATGATATACAAGGTGAGACACAAATTTAAGTGTGCAGCAAAAGGTACGTGATGAGAATGTATTCGTTCAAGCCGAAGGAGCTTTAACAAAAAAAAGTCATTATCACTCAATTACTGTTGTCGATGCTTTAAACTTTAATTTTAAAAGATCTGTGCACAAATGTAGAGGACAACACAAAGACTGAATGCGGAGCGCGCGGTAAGTACATTATCACGTGCGGAGCGCAAGAGAAACATATTATCGAGCATGAAGCGTGAGAACAAACAGTCGCGCCATAGGCGCGCTGAAACCTGACACCATCCACTTCTATTCCCCCATTTACTAACTTCATTTTTGTTGATGCACTCTAATCCTATTTCTATTTCTCCTATCATTTCTCTCTAATCCCGCTATATTCCAGTAACATATTTTCCATTCTTCCCTACTTTCGTTTTTCATCTCTTTTTCCTCCTTACTATTTCTTATTTTCTCATGAAACGTTCCTTTCTCTCCTAGTTTTCCAGTACCTTATTTTTTACTATCTCTTCCCTTTTTTCATCCCAATCCCACCATACTCCGTCTATCTGTATTTTCCCATACTTAGCCCTTGTTCTTCTTCCCTCTTCCGCTATATTCCTTCAATTATACTGCATCTTTCTTGCTACCCATGTCAAATCATCCTATATTCTCTCAGAGCTTTCACAAAACATCCTTTTCTTTGACAACACTTCCCTCTTATGTTCCCATTTATTTAGTTTTAATAGTACCATTGTTTCCCCTCTTCGCTCCTGCCTTCTAACACTTCTCACTTCGTCTATCTCTACCTTCGCATCAATCCTTTTCAGTACTTCTTCCACTTCTTTGCCTCTTATCTGATACCCCTTGTCTCTATGTTTCTTTTCCTTTCTTGCCTCTCTTTCTTTTCTATTCTTTGTTCTATTTTTCTCAGTCTATCCTCCTCCGTATTCCCACTCTTCTTTATTCATAATGTGTCCCCTAGGGGTTTACATGGGTTCCATATCTTACAATCTTTCTGCTTATTTATGTATATATTTTTTTAAATCTTATCCGTTATATATATACAATTATTTGCAACTATTTACATAAAATCTTGTATCTAGTTCTTTATCTCTATTTCATGTGATAGCGCAATTTATTACTTATTAGGAAACAAGTGAGCGAGCGATCAAAAGCGAGAGTGCAAGAGAGAGAGAGAGAGAGAGAGCTTGAGAACGCAAACGTATCTCTTCTATGTTTTTATTATTATCTTCCTGCTTCTCTACTTTTTGTTCCAATGGCTTGTTCCTATTTTCTAAATGTTCCCTGACTTTTTCCTATTTCTTTATTTCTTTCCTAAGTTCAGCCATTTCCCACCTAATTCCCTTCTTTAATTCCTCTACCCTTTTCACCTGCTTTTCTTCATGAATCCCCACTACTTTTATGATAACTTTGCGAATTTCTTTCAGTCTTTCCTCTTTCATCGGATCTTCAGTCTCAACTTCGTTTCCTTCAGTTCCCTTACTATTCTCATCCTTCTCCACAAAGGTATGCTTTTCCGGTGGCGATCTGAACATTTTTGAATATTTCAAGCTTAACCCTATATGGTCCTTCTCTCCACTGCTTTCCCTCTCTTCCTTTTGATAAAAGCCTCAATCGATTCCACGCTTTTTGCTCTTAATCTCTCTTTTTCTACAGTTTTCCTGTACTTTCCCCATACCTTTCTTTCTTTGATCGCCTCCTTCAGTGTAATAAATACTTCCTGCTCTAAATCCGCATTGTCCGTGATGATACTCAAGCCGATAGCCCTGAATCCAATTCAAATGCTCCCGCCTTATATCCTTTCCTGCCTCTATCTATCGTCGCGGTCTTGTACTTGCCTTGTCTTTCTGCGTCGCTTACCTCCATACAAGAATTTATAGAAGCATATAAAAAAAAGCTCAATACGTAAAGTATTGCCTTTTGTCAAGGTATATTGCATATAGATGCTTATAGAACTCTCACTTCTATAACAATCTATAAGGAATTACCAGTAGTCGCTAAGGTGTTATCTATAAGTTTCTGTTGGTATCTTTAATTTATTTTTGGAAATTTGTCATTGATCCTCACAGACTTCCGGATCTATATGGCTTTATATAGAATTACCAACAGCCACTGAGGTGATTTCTATATGCTTTTGTTGGTATCTATAGTTTCGTTCGGTGAATGTGCCATTGATTCTCAGACTGTGTGACTATCATACACTATCATAATGTATGTGGTCCTATGTGGAATTACCAATAGCCACTGGGGTGGTTTCTATACGCTTCTGTTGTTATCTTCATTTCTTCTTGGGAAATGCCTTATTAATTCTGATAGAATTCTGGGCCTATGTGGCTCTATGTGGAATTAGCAATAGCTAATATGGGGTGCTTTCTATACGCTTCTGTTGGTATCTTTATTTCTTCTGGGGAAATGTCTTATTGACTATGATAAAAAAAACATCTGAAAAAACATAATTCCGAAGTTTGAAATTTATTTATATTTAGTTATGACGAAAACAAAGTAGTTCTACAAAACAGACCAAATTACCTATATAAAACAAAGCGAGGTGCAATCGTTTTATTAATTAAATGCAATATTAGTTTACTATGAATTAGTTTTATAAATGTTGTGGTTGCGAAATAGATTAATTCACAAACCACATACATATATGTGCCACAAACAAACATATTTTTCACAAGAAAATATATGCAATTCATTATGTTCACATGCACTTGCTTACATTTTCGTCATTATGAGGTGTTGTCATTGTTGTGACGACGATCAGTATCGTGAGAACTAGCAACTAGCAAGAAGATTATAATGGTCTACCAAAATACATAAACTCTATACAATTTGCGATAAAAATGTTCAGAATTGAAACCAAACGCACGAATTATCTGCAGACTGGTTAAACACTCAGCCCTAAAATATACTTTTTCAACAAAAAAGTAAATTTTGCACCAAAAAAGACGAATTTTTAATCATTTATATATACAGTAAGGACGTTTACTATGTAGTCATAGGGAATATAATTATATAATCTCTAGCGTACAATGCAACTCGCCTTGCATTTGTATAATGCAAAAAAGTACTATATAGGCGATTTTAATTCGGTTTCCAAATCTCCCGCGCTCGAGATCTTGCGCCGATTGGTCAAAGGCTTCGAGACTCAGAAGACGTGCGCAAAATATACGTAGAACCAAATTCTGAAAAAAAGGTTATGTTCCCCAGGATTAATCGCGCATTTGAAATAAATAATTAGTTACGAATTAAAAAAAAATGTAACACAACATAAAAATTGTTCATAAATACATTCGGGACGTGCATTAAGTACTTTCTTAAAAATTGGAGTTGGTTTTCACTAATGTAACGGTACGTGAGTGAAAATTGCAATCCGTATGATTGTAAATATTGCAACGATGAATCTGAAATTCAAATGATGAGAGGTAAGAAGCGGCGAATTATTCTTATAAGCTGGGTGTTCAGCGACCTTGAAAATTTCGTCTCCGCTACTATAGAATGTTAAAGTATAAATTTTATGTGATATTTGACTTAGAAATTATAAAAATTATTAGCTGAAATCTTCAATTTTAACTCAGATTCAAGATAGACCTTTCTATTCTAGATGTCGACAGTGCGCACGTGCCAGCATTTTACGTCATTTCCGTATTTTTCGAACAGTTTTGTATCGAAATGTATGGAAAATATTGTAAATAAATTAACAATGAAAAATAAATGTGTAAATAAATCAGAGTTTAAAGACAATAAATTTTTAAGTATATTCAGAAAAAAAACTGCGAAAAAAGTGCGAAAAGTGTGGCGAATAAGCCCATTATTTACATTTGTTGATATCTTCAAAAAAATGTTTAAAAATCCGGAAAAATTACGGAAAATGATGTTCCAGGAGCAAAATTAGTGCACAAATCGGTGGAAGAGCGCAGTGTTAAACAGCTTAAACGATGGATAAAATATAGAAAACGATCTTTAAAAGGAAAAAACAGTGATTAGAAAGGTTAGTTGAGGTTGTGTTTGGCAGGTATTAATATTTTCTTTCTTTGCTAACATTTGCTTACATATTGAATGAAGCATTGTTATCGGGTTTTCGAACCTCCTACATTTTTTGATAAAAATAAAATCTATTTAATACTTTCACTTGAGAACGAAAAACTATTATACTGATGTATTTATAACCAGTTTATATGAAAGAAGGTCTACTAAATCACGTTTTTTCCTTTTAATGGTGGCTTTCTACATTTACGACATGGTTTCAGCTGCTTAATGCTGTGCTCTTCTAATGATTGCACAAAACTGTTCGAAAAATACGGAAATGACGTAAAATTTCGGCCCGTGCGCACTGCGGACGTCTAGAATAAAAAGAACATATTCTAATATTGTGTTATATTGTTTTTAATTCGTAACTAATTATTTATTTGAAATGCGCGATGAATCCTGGGGAACATAACCTTTTTTCAGAATTTGGTTATACGTATATTTTGCGTACGTCTTCTGAGTCTCGCAGCCTTTGACCAATCGGCGCAAGATCTCGAGCGCGGGAGATTTGGAAACCGAATCAAAATCGCCTATATAGTACTTTTTGCATTACACAAATGCAAGACGGGTTGCATTATAAGCCAATTTATTTGATAATTAATATACTTGTTCACTTATCAATGAACATTGCATTTATCAAAATTCTATATCTCAGAAATATTATGCAAAAGTTTTAGGCATATCAAAAATGGCATAAAATGGCATTTAAGTTGAACACCGACTGAAGGGACTGCAGGTGTATGGCTGCAAAAAAGTTGACCCTCGATCGGTCCGCTCATTGTACACCGTATTTGCTGTCATCCCAAGCTGCCGTGACTGACAATGAGTTGAATGGTCGAGTAATAATAAGTTAATAAATCTATAACTGCTCTCTGGATTAGACCTGTAGCTGGTGTAAGGATTTCTTTACTTCAAGTCAGGAAACTTTGAAGCCTCAGAGAGAGAGTTCTAAAAATATTTGGTTTTGAAAATAAAAAAATAGGCATACATTTATTTGCATGCGAGAACGATTTGGCCAACAAGCCCGTTAAAATTGCTCAAATGTGATTTTTTGGGCAACAGTTACATTCAGAGTTAAAAAATTATTCTTAACCAAAAAAATGCGAATTTTCCAAAGAAAAACAAAATAGATGAATTTTCTAGCAAGAAAATGATTTGCTAACAAGAAAGCTGATTTTCTACGAAAAAGTTATATTTTGTCAAAAATAGTTTACTTTTTAACCAAATAGTTTAATACACATCAGAAATATAAATTTTGGACAAAAAAGTTAATTTTCCACCGAATAGTTTCATTTTCTATCAAACTGCTGCATTCTCAGCTAAACCAGATTAATTTTTGACAAAAAAACATGGATTTTTAGTTATATATATATACGTATATATAAATTTTTAGGTAGAAAAATTCAATTTACAATAACTTAACACTTGGGTATATATTTTTTTAATATACAACGGCTACGAAATATTCCGTCGTCCTCCTGTTCGCGTCGCAAAACTCCCATCCAGAAACGTCCATTTACTGCCGGATTAACGCACGGAACGCGAAGGCAAATGGACGCCAGAAACAAAGTGGCTCCTGCGGCCAGACGCGTCGATTAGGTATTTCAGGTTAGGTGAGGGATATACAAGATATCTGTACATCCAGGGCCAAACTATAATACTAAATGCATGTGGCGGAACCTTATTTTTAATAAATCAAAACAAACATGTGAAGCAGATAAAGGACGTTTGGTGAGCACGATCAGGCAGGGGCTGGATCGTGAAGTCTCTCTGTATCTGTTTTAGTTCTCTCTTTCGCCATTTTCCTTTCCCCATTTAACCCTTTCCTTTTCTTAATTCTTCTTTACCATTTCCCTTTCCACAAGTTACCATGTCTTCATTTCCCCGTACTGTTTACCCTTTTTTCATGTTCTTCCCGTTCCCCTTTTATTTTTCCCTTTTCCTATTTCCGTCCCTTTCTTTTTCCTTTCACCCTTTCCTGTTTCTTATTTTCCCCCCCTCTTTTCCTTTCCCCGATTCCCTTTAACTATTTCGCTTTCCCCTTTTAACCTTCTCTCTTTCATCTTTTTCCCGTTCCCTTCATACTTTCTCTCTTTTCTTCATTTCACCCTTTCCCCTTTTCTTTTCCCCTTTTCCATTTCCCCATTCTCCTTAACCGCTTTCCCTTTTCATACCTTCGCTTTTCCCCTTCCTCTATTTACCCGTTCCCTTCAGCCTTGTTCTTTTTCCTATTCTCTTTTTTCTTTTATTTGTCTCTTTCTCCCTTTTCCTCTCGCTATACACCCTTTCCGGTGTCTCATTTTTTCCTTCGTTTTTCTTTTTCCTTATTTCTTTTTCCCTTTCCCCTCCCCCTTTTAATCTCTTCCTTTCCAACCTTTTCCCGTTCCCTTCACCCATTTTCTCATTTTTCCATTTCCCCCTTTTCGTTTTTTCAAAAGGGAAAATGAGAAAGGGCGAAAATTGAAAGAGAAAAAGAAGATGGGAAGGAGGGAAATAGGGAAAAGAGAAAAAAGCTTGAAAGAAACAAGGAAATGATGAAAAGGGAAAGGACAAAGGAAAAGGCGAAAATGGGAAAAAATGAAAAGAGAACATGGAGAATAGGAAAAAAGTAGAGGGAACGGGGAAAATTGAAAGAGAAAAAGAAGATGGAAAGGTGGGAAAAAAGTAGAGGGAACGGGGAAATGAAGATAAGGAAAAAGGTTAAATGGTGTAAAGGGAAAGCGAAAACGCTAAAAAGGAATAGGAGAATAAAAGGGGAAAGGGTTAAAAGGAGAAAGTAGAAAGGGGAAAGGAAAACTGTGAAGGGGGTCGGGAAAGGGGAAAGAAAAATACAAGGTGATGAGAAAGGGTAAAGGGGAATGGTTCCCTTTACCCTTGTTCTTTTTCCTATTCTTCTCTTTCCCCTTTTGTTCTTCTCTTTCCACATTTTCCTTTCCCTTTTCACCCATATAGATCCATATAGATTTAGGTAATGAGTGCGTCGTCAGAAAGGTCCTACTTATGAAATCCATACAGAATTCAGTTAAAATCCTGTTTTCAATTTCATATAGATTACATGTCAGGAGAATACATATAAAACCATATAGAAGTAGGGAATTAACACAATGTTAAAGAAATCTGATTTGTATATCCATATAGAAACCGCTTCAAATCTTCTTTGTAATTCCATATAGATTACATGTTAGAAAGATACATATAAATTCATATAGAAGTAGGTAATTAGCGCGTGGTCAGAAAAGTCCTACTTATAAAATCCATATAGAAATCACTTAAAATCCTGTTTGCAATTTCATGTAGAAGTAGGGAATTAGCACAATGTTAAAAAAATCTTATTTCTATAATCATATAGGAACCACTTCAAATCTTCTTTGTAATTCCATATAGATTACATGTTAGGAACATTCATATAAATCCATGTAGATTCTCAGGGATTTAGTGTGTCGACAGGAAAATCCTGTATGGATATCCATATAAATACTTATAACAAAAGGGACGCTCTTAGAATTTCATTCAGAAATCATCTCAAATTCTAATAGAAAATCCACATAGAATACATCACAAAGGAATCCATATAGATACTTGTAGATTTTCTATATAGCAAATTTTCTCTAAGTGGCACTACGAATAGAAACCATTAGGAACAATTAGACACGTATGGAAGGTCTATATGGATCTATGAGACATTTAATGGAGTCCCAGCCCTGCTGCCACTAACTTGATTAACCCAGTCTTTCTACCCAGTCACAAATCACAAACCAAGCTAACCTTAACTTCCACACAAATCTGTCTTAATCCTCAAAATATCTACGTCCTAAGACGTCCAATGTTCTAAAGATGACCTAAAGACATCTTAAAGAGATGCACGTTGTCGGGACATCTTTTGGCCATCCTTAATTTGTTAGCCTACTGGGAATCACTCATATCCAAAACCTTCTGCACACTTCCACAATCAGTAACGAGAGTCAGTACGAAGTCAGAGTGAAGTCGGACGAAACCGACACTTCCGCGTGCGGTAATTCCAAACGGTAAGATGAAGTTATGCCCATGCATCGATTCTCCAAAGCATATTTTGTTCTAGACGCGGTTATCTTCAGACTGTAATTGAGTGTCCCCATGCAAGAACAAGACGTAGATTTTTCTAACGCGGCGGAGTTGACCCCTGACGACTGAAAATTCAAATTGGAAATATTGAATTTTAAAACATATATTTTGGTAGATAATTACATTCCGCATCTTTTTTTCCTCACAAGAAAATCGTATCCTTTTTCGTTTTTTAACAAATTGCAAAAAACGAGTTTTTTC
This sequence comes from Belonocnema kinseyi, assembly GCF_010883055.1. Taxonomy (NCBI): domain Eukaryota; kingdom Metazoa; phylum Arthropoda; class Insecta; order Hymenoptera; family Cynipidae; genus Belonocnema; species Belonocnema kinseyi. Next base: position 23,628,698 of record NC_046665.1, on the reverse strand, counting down.
AAAAATCGATTTTCAATGAGATTTTTGTTTTCCACTCGTGCTCCAATCCACAGTTTTTGGAATTTATTTATAAAATTCAGAGGAAATATTCCTTATAATATCCTTATTATGACAATTGGGATAAAACTTTTCAACTTCATTTATAAAAATATAACAAATTATTTTCAGAGTTATTGCATATTTCGTTCCACAAAACGTTTGAGTGTTTCGTTTATCGAGGAAAGTTTGAGCAAACAAAAACTTACTGCGGAGCAGTTGTTCAGAAAGGTACAAAGAAGTTTTCTGCAAAGGCTTTTTTCAAGTAAATTAATAGGTAAAAAACTGTGAACGCTAAACTTTGAGCGAGCGATTGATCTTCATGCGTGTATTATGCCGAGTCGGGATGTCTTTCCCTATACGGCGGTACACTGAACTCAAAGGTGGTTTATTCAAACATTAGATGACCGTCAAACGTCCTTCAGCCTTCTTAATCCCAAAAGAAGCCAAAACATTGCAGTTTTCTACAAAAACAAAATAGATCATTTCTATTCTGACTACGGAAGTGTACACTTCGTATACGAATTGCGAATTTTAGCTTTAGTGAGAACTAAATTTATAGTTTATAATAATAAAATTATTATCTAAACTAATTTTCAAATTACTGTAATGGAAAGTGAATCCCAAGGTTCTGTTAGAGGGAGGAAACGAACAAAATATGAAGAAGCGTGGGCTAGAAATGTTAATAAAACATGCCGAAATAGAGTAAGTATAACATTTAGTTGGTTTTTTCTTTCGATAATAGCTTAAAAAATGAGGTTCTCTGTTTTCTACATTTTGAACTCCTATATAAATATCGTGATAAAAGCGTATTTTATTGAAAATTTAAAAATAAAAAAAACTGCAGTTATAATATTAAAACATAAAAATTTCATCCTAGGAAGTGACTAAAAGAATTGTTAATTATCGGGTTAAACATCAAATACATTTAATAAATTTCAATAATAATTCTTCAATAAAGATTTTCAAAACAAACTTTTTTAAATACAGGGCAAAGAGTACGTCTCCACTTCGAAGAAACTTGTTTCTGAAAGACATTTTGTACCAGTTCAAAACTACTGTAAGCAGAAATGTTTTTTGAAGATTTCAACTTTTACATTGACTGATGATGTGAAGGAATTAATAAAAGTTCACTGTATGTCCATGCCATATCAACAATGTCACTATAGTAGAGAGTCGACATCTCTAAACTACATAATCAATCCGGAAATAAATTTGCACAAAATGTATGAGGAATTCTTAGAATTTTATGCTGTTGCGACAGGAAGTGAACTAGATTTGCACGAAAATACCTACAACAATTTCTTGAGCCATTATATTAACTTTTCATTTAAATTACCGAGAACAGATGTTGGCAATGAATGCTATTTAAGTTCCTTACAAGCTATAGAATCTGATGGAATTGCAAATCACAAAAAAAATGTTCAGGAATATCTAGCTTTAAAAAAAGAACTGCTTTCAGAAGAAAATGTACTTTGCTGTGAATTCAATTACGCGCAAAATCTTCCATTGCCAAAAATTCCCGTTTCAGAACAGTTTTATAAAAGATTACTCTGGTTATATTTATTTAACGTACACGTATTAACCTCCAAAGACAGTTACATGTTTCCTTTCTTAGAAGGTAGTGCGAAAAAGGGAGCGAGTACTGTGTGCAGTTTTATACAACACGTAACTGAAAAAGAATTTGATGAAACACGTTTCACGAAAATTGTACTTTTTTCTGATGCAACAGGCGGACAAAATCTAAATGACACAGTGTTTGCTTTCTTCTTAACACTATGCATAGATCTTAATATTGAAATCTGGCATATTTTTCCTCTTCGCGGTCACTCTTATTGTCAGTGTGATCGAAATTTTGGTTTATACTCGCAAAAAAAGAAAAAATTAGAGCAAATTGAAACAGCGGCAATATACATTGAACTGATCAGAGATTCGCGCGATCCTCCGTTTATTATGCTTGAAACAGCAAAAAATATTTTGCACGATTTTGAAAAATCTTTTAAAGGAAACGTACGAATGCCGAAAGCTATGAAAATCAGTCAGGCTTGTGTAATTAAATATTTACCGAACGGCAATGTACAGCTTTTTGATCATTATTACGGCAAAAATCCTTCTTTGTTTACTATTCAGCCAAGCATTAAACTCAGAGACTTGGAAAAGATTGCCCCTCCAAAAGTCGGTCTCACAAAAGCTAAAATGAATGGCGTTAAAAGCTTGCTTAAATATCTCTCTCTTAAAGGTCAAAAATTGTTCACAGATTACTTTGCGTCGATGACAAAAATTGAAGAAGTCGATGATTCTGTGTTATCTGAAGAGGAATAATATGAACTTTACATTAATAAAATTGTATTATAATATAATGTAAATTAAATATGGAATAAGTCCTGTTAGAACATTTTATAATTAGCACTGTAATAGAAGCCTGTGATTACAATGGTCTCGTTAACTATTTATATAAATTATTATAAACATAAGTATTCGCTTAACAAATAAAATTTTTATATATTTTATGTCAATTGAAGTGTTATTATTTATTTTTAAATCTGATCCCCTTATTACCCGCCTAAACTGCAAAACATCTCGACTCGGTGCTATACACGCATAAAGATCAGTCGCTTGCTCAAAGTTTAGTGTTCACAGTTTTTTTACCTATTAATTTATTTGAAAAAAGCCTTTGCAGAAAACTTCTTTGTACCTTTCTGAACAACTTTTCCGCAGTAAGTTTTTGTTTGCTCAAACATTCCTCGATAAACGAAACACTCAAACGTTTTGTGGAACGAAATATGTAATAGCTCTGAAAATAATTGTTTATATTGTTATAAGTAAAGTTGAAAAGTTTTATCGCTAATTGTAATAACAAGGATATTATAAGGAATAGTTCCTCTGAATTTTATAAAGAAATTCCAAAAACTGTGGATTTGAGCACGAGTCAAAGACAAAAATCGAATTAAAAATCGACTTTTGAATAAACTCGTTTTTTGCAATTTGTTAAAAAACTAAACAAGATACGACTTTCTTCTAAGGAAAAAAAAGATTCGGAATGTAATTATTTATGATAATATATGTTTTAAAATTCAAAGTTTCTAATGTGAATTTTCAGTCGTCAGGGGCCAACTCCGCCGCGCTAGAAAAATCAACGTCTTGTTCTTGCATGTGGACACTCAATTATCGGACGAATATTATGATATGAGAGAAGAGCATGCGTATGAAAAAAGGGATGAAAGTCTGTAACAAGAGCTAGTTCAAATCGCTTCGATCAGCAGATGGGGTAGCAGGGAAACTAAATGCAGTGAAGACACAGAAAACACAATTCTATACAACTAGAAAATGATTAATAATTGAAATAAACAAGATTGATATTTTTTCCTGAAACAATTTTATGGCAGACTCCCCTTTTGTGGACTATCTATCATGAGTATTTTTTGCAAGAAAAAACCAAGTGAGAAATAAAATATGGAATTCTACAATATAAACAATATTTAATAACTTTTTAATCATGATTAATAATGATTATTTCTTAATAAAAAAATTATTAAATTGCCAATAAATTTCACTAATAATGTATTTTTTGGTAACCTCGCTTGTTTTCGTTGGCAAATGGATATTTTATTGTGGGAAAAGGCGATGTTAAAAATAAATTAAAAATAATGCATCTTTAGGTGATGTATTGTATGTCTTCCGTTTTTTCTCGACTAAACGGTACTTTTTTGTTAGAAAAAGATTGAATGGCCAAGATAATTTACAATTTATGCAATTGTAGTTTATTTCCCTCTTTGTCGGTTTAAATAAATATATTTTGGCCATCAAAAGGCTAAATTAGAAAATACAGTTCAAAAATGTATTTTAAGGGTATCTCTTACTTTTTTGGTGGGAAGGAAACCAATATCTTATGACGAAAATGGGGTAAGTTGGTAATAAAATTGACAAATAATGCTGTTTTAGGTAATATCTTCTAGGTTATCTGTTTCCTCTCAATTAAATAGTTTTTTTATGCAAAAAATGAAATAGCCGAAGAAATTCATAAGTAATGTTTTTCAGGTTATGCCTTTTATTTTCGTGTGGAAATGGATATTTTATCATTCAAAAAGTCTACGCTAGAAACAACATTCACAAGTAATGCATTTTCTGGTTATGTTTTAGACGTCTTCTGTTTTTAGGCGAGCGGCAACCACCCCAAAAATGACATAGGAGTGACCAGATCATTCCTAGTCGCTACTAATAGCCTACCTTTGTGTTTTCGAGGATGCTGAATCCGAATCTGAAATTTATTTTATCCTAAAATTGGGAGAACATTGTCAAAATCGACAATTACGTCAAAAATGAGTAAAATTTTTTTTCATGATTTTTCGTGTTCAACTCGCTGTCACTCAGCCAATTATGAATATTTTT
>NC_046665.1:23618737-23624173 GCF_010883055.1 Belonocnema kinseyi | reverse complement strand
TCCTCGAAAACATAAAGGTAGGTTATTATTAGCGACTAGGAATGATCTGGTCACTCTTTCGTGTTTCTAAGCGACTTTCTGGGGGTTTGCCGCTGGCCTATTTCTCTAAACTAAATAGAAGTACTCAGTACTTTTTATGGCAAAAGCCTTGATAACCAGCAACCATATTAATAATACGCTTTTAGGTTATATATAACTCATTTTCGATGGGAAATAAATATTTTATGATTTTCTGACTCTGTGTGTGCTGAAACCTACAATAACCTGCCGTACATTATTTCCTAGATATATGAATATATGTAAAACAAGACTGTTGTTTCTTTATTTTTATATCGAAATATATGTTAAAGAAGACTATTTTATTATATTGTCATAATTCTTTAGTTTAGTGTCAAAAAATTACCTAATTCGTACAAAATATTAAAAAGTCCATGAAATTCTATTCAATTTCCCTCAAGTTAGCGAAATAAATTTAAAAAAATGCAAAGTTATCTTATCAGTAAGTTGACATTTTTTGTCTCCTATTTTTTTTGTAGAAAACATTTCCCAACTTTTTAAATTAATTAATATTTTATGTTTCGCTCACTTTATATCAAGATGATAAGACACCCACCTAAAGAAACCTGAAAATATTTTATAACAAACATTTTTTGTTTAACTAATTGTCGGCCTTAAAGCAGCCAATTCCCAACCATTTAGCTCTTTGATATCGTTATTATTAACATGGTTTCGTTGCTAATTTGATTGCCAAAACTACGCATCCTATCAAAAAGTGGTTAATAGAAAATTTGTAGATGTTTTTTAAATGTACGATTTTTGTTCTGTCATCTTTTACCGTGTTTTGCACCGCTTGGCCGAAAATTGTACTTTTTAGATTTTTCAGTATTTTGTATGCTGTCAAAATTTGAATTTTTGATTTTTCAAAAAAATTCTAAAAATTGTTATGATAGTCTTGCAGGGCATTCAAAAATCAACATTTTTCTTCTCTCGACCTTTTTTCATATCGTACGTTATTTGGCATAAAATTTTAATTTTCATGTGTTTTTTCGAACTTTGTAAATGCTATAACTCTGGTAATTTTTGATTTTATGAAAAAAGTCATTTTGATAAATTGTTTCATCTTTTGAATACTGTAAAGAACCGTACAGAGAAATTTTGAATGTTGAAAAAAATGGTTTCGAAAAATTTCAAAATATGCCCACATTTTGAATTTTAATCCAAAATGGCTGGCCAACGAACTTGACCTTTATTTAAGGACACTAAACAAGTGTACCAAAGGCCAATCTAATAGATCGATTTTTCAAAATTTTTTGTGTTTGCAGACACACATACAGACATACATACATACATACATACATACATACATACATACATACATACATACATACATACATACATACATACATACATACATACATACATACATACATACATACATACATACATACATACATACATACATACATACATGCATGCATGCATGCATGCATGCATACATACATACATACATACATACATACATACATACATACATACATACATACATACATACATACATACATACATACATACATACATACATACAGACACATTCGTAAAATCCTGTTTTTCGGATTCAGGAGGTCTTAAAACGTGGACATTTGACAAAAACTGGGTGTGGGGTCAAATTTTACGCAAATCTAATACCTTCTCTGATGAGAATGTAATAATAAAAAAATAATTTTTTACACAAATAATTAGCCGCAAGTGGCATACACATAGTCGTAAGGGACGTTTCGACGACGCTGCAGTAGATCGAATCAAACCGAGTCATGAAGTCAGGAAGAAGTCAGCACGAAGTCGACAGTCATCGCTTGAGTTCATCGAAGTCAACAACTAACGAATTCAAGAACTAGAGTCAAACGAATTCACGAAAGTACGGTTGAAGTCGTACGACATTGCTGAAATAACGTTACGCTGACTGCAATGAACTTCGAAGTGAAAAGCCCCTCGCCACAAATACCAGAAAAAAGCAGCATCATTACCGCTACCTTACACTTGTTTCACACACAAACACATACGCGCGTACACGTGTTTAATAAGATGAAATTCATACAAATATCCACTATGAAAATCCCAAGGACGTCCTTAGGACGTCCTATGTCAGGACAATCAACGTCAAAAGACGTCTTAAAGACATGGACGTTTTCGGGACATCTTTCGTACTGACATTATACGTTTTAGAAGCATCCCTAGGATGACCAAAAGACATGTTATAAAAGACGTCTTAGGGATGTCCCAAAGACGTCTCTAGGACATCTTTAATTTCTTTGCCCACTGGGTAGTAGAATAATTATATTCATTCAATTATAATTTACATTATGCATACAGATACCTTATAACCCGTGGCCTAATACAAAAATGTGTCAGTAATAACATATTTTATTAGCGACGCGAAGAATTTTTAAAAATTATATTACAAGTTAATCATTATAACATATATATGCATACATACATATATACTTACCATAAATTACCTTCTACTTGACTTATAATTCCCCTATACTTACCACCAATTTCAAAAGTATTTGAATTTTCGCCAAGTAAAATTTCAATTGAGATTTAAATAGGAAAACATCAAATTTGAACAACAACTGTATTTTCTTAAACATCCTACAAATTGTCATTCAAAGGGATTAGTTTTAAACAAAATTGTTGAATTCGAAACAAACATTTGAATTTTTATCCAAGAAATATCAAATTTTTACCAACAGAGACCAATTTTTGAATGAAAAAAAAAATTTTAGGAAACATTATTTCATTTTTACTTCAAACAACATTTCAGTTTACATTACAAGAAAATTTTGTGCAAAATCCTGAACATTTTCAACCAAAAAGGATAAGTTTTTAACAAAGGACCCAGCACCAAATACATGGTAAAAAAGGTTCTGGTGCAATTTTTAAGGTTTTGATATTTTTTAGTTTATGCGTTAGTTATAGTTTATTTTTTAGTATTATGAACAGTTTTTGCGCTACGACGATTTAAAAGTCAGATTTCGGTACATATTTTTACCTGTGGAGTGGAATGTATCACAGACATTTTTTTCCACCCTCTGCATTGCTCTCGTGCCTTTTTTATGCAGGAAAAGAATTGCACGGACAAACCATGTGATATAATTGCGACGGAAATAATATGCGCTAAGCGTTCGGGCGATAGATTAAGCGTTTAGGCAACGCGCAAAGCGTTCATATAATTGCATGTCATCGAGCCCCAAATACGAAATTCGATTTCTTTTATCAAGAGATGTCTGAATCTGTGATAAAACAAGCAAATTAACAAACGCATTATAAACGCTTCTTTTGTTTGAAAGATTGCATCCTAAGTTTGTTGCAGAAGCTTAGGTTGAATGGCCAAACAAAAGAATCGATGGCCTGCATTGCAATTTGTCACTGATCAACCAGTTCATGTCAAACACTCTAAACCCAGTGGGCACAAAACTATGAAAATCCTAAAAACGTCCTTGGGACGTTCCTAAGACGTCCTATGTCAGACCAATCAATGTCTTTAAGACGTCCAATGCCCTAAAGATGACCTAAAGACGTCTTAAAGACATGGAAGTTCTCGGGACATCTTTCGTACTGACATTTTACGTTTTAAGAGCATCCCTAAGATGACAAAAAGACATGTTATAAAAGATGTCTTAGGGATTTCCCAAAGACGTCTCTAGGATATCCTTAATTTCTTTGCTTACTGGGAAGCACCATTTACAGAATTCTCTTTTTGTGCCAATGTTTCCATTTTACCTGCAAAGCTAAGTGTTTAATAAAATCACTCAAACAACAAAATCAACTCCCAGAGTTGCTGTTTAGCCTCTTGATAATACAAATCGAACTTCGCGTTTGAAGCTCCATAACATGCAATTATATTAATGTATTCGCGTTGTATAAACGCTTAGCGCATCGACCAAATGCTTAGCTCTTATCAATTCCAACGGGTTTATATCGCATTGCTCCTCCGTGTAATTCTTTTTCTGCATAAAGTTGCACGAGAGCAATGAAAAGGGTAAAAAAAAGAGTTAATTATTTGAGTTTTTGCTATAAGCACTTTTTGATCAGGAGAGGATAAACTAAAAGATATCAAAAACTTAAAAATTGCACCGGGACCTTTTTACATACTCATCCTAATGAGAAGGTATTGGTTCTATGTAAAATTTAACTATGTCGGTTTTCATCAAATCTCCACGTTTTGAGACCCACTGAGCAGAAAAAACTATTTTTACGAAGGCGTTTGTCTGCCTGTAGTCTGTATACTGTAGGCACGATGACTTTCGAAAAATGGATCAGATTGGATTCTGCAGGCCTGAAAAGAAAGAACAAGTTCATTAACCAGGTATTTTGGATCAAAATTCAAAAAGTGAGCGCGTTTTCAAAATTTTGGAAACAACATTTTTTCAAGATTTCAAAATTCTATGAACTGTTGTTCATAGTACTCAGGAACTCAAACAATTGATCCCAATGACTTTTTTCTATAAATAGAAAATTATCAGAGTTAGAGCATTTTCAAAATCCAAAAAAAAAAAAACAACTGAAATGAAAATTTTAAGCCAAACATAATATTGAAAAAATTCAAGACAAGGAAAATGTTCATTTTTGAAAGCCCCACAAGATGATCATAACAACTTTTTTAATTTGGTCGAAAAATTGAAAATTCAAAATTTGTTCCTACCAAAAATGTTTGAAATCACATTTTCTCAAGATTTCAAAATTCTATGTACGGTTATTCATAGTACTTCAAAATTTAAACAATTTATCCTTCTAACTTTTTTTTATAAACCGAAGTTATCAGAGTTAGAGCATTTTCAAAATCAAAGAAAAAAAACTAAAATGAAAATTTTAAGCCAAACAACGCATGATATGAAGAAAGGTCAAGAAACGAAAAACTTTGCTTTTAGAAAGCTCTACAGGACTATGATAACACTTTTTAATTTGGTCGAAAAGTTGAACACTACAAATTTGATCCTGCCAAAAATGCAAGATACGAAAAAAATGAAAAAGTTAAAATTACGCGCCCTGGAAAGAACTACATGTTTATAATAAATCACTTTTCGATAGGACTTGTAGCTGTTGTTTTTAGTCGTAAAAAACAACATTAAAAATAAAAAATTAAATAAAAAAAAACTGACGAACAGTCAAGTCCAACATAATTTAATATTCGATAGCGATGACGACGAAGAGGAACCGCCGGCCAGAAGACTAAGATTTATTTGTTTGCGGTTTGACCACTTCACTGATCTAGATAATATTGATTTTGTGAGAAGCAAGGCCGTAGCCAGCCGTAGGGCCCGGCGGGCCCGGGCCCCCCGAAATTCCGCGAATCCTAAAATTTTTCTATAGATGTAAATCATGTTTTAAAAATATGTCTATCGATTAGCCATATTTTTTAAGACAACGCTACGC
>NC_046665.1:23608642-23618637 GCF_010883055.1 Belonocnema kinseyi | reverse complement strand
CCCCCCCCCCCCTAAAATTTTTTTAACTATGTTTTGGGCACCCCCCAAACCAAATTTCTGGCTACGGGCCTGGTGAGAAGATTTAGGCTTTCAAAGCGGGGTGCTCTGAATGTTTTGGATTTGAGCGAACATATAAGTTGAATTTAGGACTTATTAGCAAACGAGTGAGCGAGCGATAAAAGAGAGAATACAAGCAAGAGAGAGAGAGAGAGAGAGAGAGAGAGCATGAGAACGCAAACGCGTCTTAGCCTACTTAACTTTTACTTTATCATTACTTATAATCTTTACGCTTCTAATCTAAGCGACTTTCGTTTCCTTTTTTTTCACTTCTGTTTTCTTCTTTTTCCCAATACATCCCCTCCCTTACCTCATTTCCCAATCTAAATCTTGCTATTCTGGCCCACCTTCTCTCTCCCCATCCCCTTTTCAAATACTTTGGCATTCCTTCCTTTCTTATCATCTTATACCCTTTATTGTATTTTGATTCCTCACTCATCCCCAATGTTTCTATTAATTGTCTTTCCCTTTCCCTTTTTTCCAATTCTTCATAGTTTATTCCAGTCACGTTTTCTATTTCTCTATCATTAAAGAAGTCCCTCCTTTCTTCTTCCCATCTCGTTAATTCGATCGCCCTCCCTCTCCTCTCTTCTACCTCCATCAAACGCTCTCTCGCCAACTCCCCTCCCTTTCCCTCCCTCAGCTTCGTCTCAAATTTCCATGCCCTCTTCCCCGCTCTAATACTTAACTTATCCCTTTGCGCTTCTTCTCTCACCATATATGGGATTTATGCAGGATCACCATATCACCATATGCAGTATATATCCCAAATATTTATACTCTTTTACTTCTTCTAACTTCGAACTTCTAGCTTTTTCTCATATAAGTATTTCTCTAATTTTGTAATTATTCCCGCAATCCCTTCTTCATCCTCTGCCATCAACACTATGTCGTCTGCGTATGTCAGTGTATATATCTTTTGCTTCCCTATCCTAACTCCTCCCCAACCATTTCTCTTCATTTCTTCTTTCAAATCTGATATTAATAAATTAAATAAAAGTGGGCTCAGAGGACATCCTTGTGTCACACCTCTCACCAACCTGAAACTATCTCCTGCTTGACATCCTTCCTTTACCCTGCTTTTTGTCTCTCTAAAAATGTCTGAAACTCTCTTTATTAATCCCTCTCTTATCCCCTTTTTACCATAACTTTTTCTATTTCGCCTTGGTCTAATTAGTCAAACGCCGCCCTTAAGTCCACGAACATTGCTATCATTTCCCCTATTTCCCTTTTAATTCTCTTATTTACTAGGTAGTTCAGAACATATATGTTGCCCATTACCCCCATTCCTTTTCTAAACCCTGTCTGATATGATGACTCGATTTTTTTTCTTTAACTTCTATCTTCAATCTCTCCGCTAGCCATGAATCAAATTCAAACACTCCCGCCTTCTATGATTCCCTGCCTCTATCTACCGTCGCGGTCTGGTATCTGTCTCGCCTTCCGGCGTCGCTACCCAACCCTGCTACTACCAACCCGATCAACACAGTCCCCCCACCCTGCACAAATCTTTAAACAACCCAACCTGAACTTTCACACAAATCTGTCTCAATCCTCCAAAATATGTAACTCCCCTTTTCAGTCTCACAATCCTTCAATTAATCTCTCACATGTCAATAGGAAAATGACAACACCGCACGGTCAGTTGAATTCGGCCGCCAAGTTTACTAGCAAGTTCTTAACTCAAGGTCAGCACCAGAGTGGTGAAAGAGGCCCTTATCCGATTTGCAGTTAACGGTGTTCTTCCAAATCGCGGCAGATATTGAGATCTGAAATCTTGAGGGCACCACTAGCGGCAAAAGCAATATGGCCAGCGACAGTAGGTAAATGTCTCATAAGACTCATGTAAAAACTTTGAAAATTAGTCTTAATCCTTAAAAATTAAAGTAACAATAGCTCAAATTTGGGATTACACCAAATCTACACCGGCATGTAAAAACTTCATAGAAGGAGAAAGAATTTTACATTCAGCACACCTTCTATTTTGCGGAAGAGGTGTAAAATGAAACTTTAGTTTCTATTATTGCATTTTGTTTGCAAACTTCGAAATTAAAAAACCTCGACTAAATAATAAATACTTCAGTTTTTTCCCCTCATAAACATTTAAAATGTAATGTTAGATATCGACATTTCAATGAAAAATTTAATTTATATCAGCTTGAAATGACAAATCAGCAGTAACTTTTTTCAGATTGGAGGTTATGTTGATATATTTGTACCTAAAATAATATTTTTATTTGGAACCTGCTTTGATTATTTTCACTCGGAATGCTGCAAATTATTTAAGAATAAAAACGATAAATACTTTATGATGACTATAACTTTTTTCAATCTTTTTTATTCACAGTGGTACAAGCTTGAAAATCCGTCTGAATTTCGTGCATTTTTTACTTTATTCTGTTTTATTTCAAGAGTCAGACTATCATTAAATGCTGTAAGTGCACTAGAAGATTTTTCATATATTTTTTTAAATATGAGTTTATTTACATTTCAGCAAGACTGAACAATTTCATGCTTTCGAGCAGTAAAAGAGCAACCAAACACACAACAAAACACTTTGCTCTTCGATTTTTTTGCCGAAAACTTAATTAATAAAGTTTGATTTATTTTATCTATAACTTTTTATTTTTTCCCGGTTTCACTGTAAAAAGCACTATAAAACCCTAAGAATAATGATTTTCGTGTATTCGTCTATACTTCCTGTCAAAATTTACCTGCGCTCAGGGCTTTTCGATTCTGTTTGCCAGGTGGCGTATTCGAGTTCTTTAGATCCCAATCTCTTCCTGATTATCTGCTGTTTCGCCATAATGGGGGATAAAACTACGTTCGGGTACATTTAAAAAAAAAAGAAAAAGACTGATCGTGTATATCATCTGAAAACAGATAAAATAAAGATATAAACATTGAAAAGTGTGACCTTTCTAAAAATTTTAGTGTTATATTATTTGGTAAAGATTCGCTCATAGAATCGTCCAAAGTTGGTTCTAAAGCAGTTTGCCATTTTCTTTATTTCCTACGATATCATTACAATTTTCACCTAAATTCTGTTAGAAATTACAATAGACTCTACCCAACTTGTTGGAGTTTACTAAAAACAAAAAGAAGTGGAAATAACAAAATTCTGCAAGTAAATTTATAATAACTGTACTTAAGTGCATATTAAGTACTTGCATAAAAATAGTTTTAAAACGAAGGCACTTGCTTACCTTTCCTGCTGTTTGTTTCCAAAATCTCCCTCTGTGTTGTGAGGGTAATTTTTAGAAAAATCGTATGCAATGCTCCCGGTTTCAAACATTTCTTGATTCCAAGATTGTAGAAAGAGGAACTTTCTTCTTTGAAGTGATCGGAACACGACACATTATTGAAGGGAGGTATCCAACCTTCCCTGCCCATAATTTTGACCCATTCTCGGCACAGTGCTTTATCGGTATCTATCTGGATTGATATTTTAATCTCCGGCTTCTATATGGTTCCCATCCGGCACCTTCAAGAGTTGTATTGGGTTTGTTGTCGGGATTGGACCTGGTTTATACCCGGCACTTGACTGGCTTCTATCTGGGATCAGATAACATCTACCGGATTCCTACATGGGTCTTATACGGTTCCTTAAAACTCCTACCCGTTATTTAGGTGATGTCTATCCGAAACGTACCCACAGCTTGTCCCCGGTTTATACCCGGCCATTGATCGGATTCTATCTGGATTGATATTTTTATCTCTGGCTTCTATATGGCTCTCATCCGGGACCTTCAAGATTTGTATCCAATTTGTAGTCGGGATTAGAAATGATTTATACCCGGCATTTGACTGAGTTCTACCTCGGATCAGATAACATCTACCGGATTTCGGCGTGGGTATTATACACGGAAAAAAAATCTGTTAAATTTTATAGAACTAATCCTATAGTAGAGGATACGATGACGTATTCGCTATTAAAATGCAGGTTGCGAAAAACGTAAAATAATTATATAAAAACTCAATTTCTAGCTTAAATACAGTCTATATCGAAGAAGTCTTGAAACTACAGAGAACAGTTCTATAAAGTGATAACCGATATTTCGCCGCAAAAAAATTCATCTTTTGTATTATATTATTATGACTATTATACTCTATCATTTGTTCACATGTTTAAGTATACTATTATTTACTATTATACAATCACTACACTATTTATATTCGCATGCTATTGAAATTTTTATTCGCCGCGGGTTCCAACCCTGTAAGCTTCACATTCTTAACGCCTAAAGCGTCTCGGCTAACTTAGCTTAAAGTATAAAAAAAAATCTGAACAAAAACTTACAGCTGCGCAGGTCCGTCTACAAATATTAGTAACCCATTCTATAAAACATATCGTTACGCTTATAATAATATATATACTAAGATTTTAGATTTTAGAAATATTACAAATTATTATTAAATATTTTATGTGATTAAATAAGGTTTAAACTAAATCCAAAAAGATTTCAAGATATTTTAAAAGATTAAAAAAAAGCAATATATATTTCAAGAGATTTAATAGATTTCAAAGTATTTCTACAAATTTCGGAAGATCTCAACACATTTAACAGACTTTGAAGAATTCAAGAACATTATTTATATTTTGAAATTACTTTAAAATCTGAAAACTCATATAAATTCTACCTACAATAAAAATACCTTGAACTCTTTTATATATTTCGAAATCTTTTGTAATTCGATTATAAACTTGAACCTTTTTTAAATCAAATAACTCCTGTTAAATCCTTTGAAATTCCTGAAAATCTCTTGAAATACATAAAAATATTTTTAAATTACATGAAAATCCTTAAACTGTTTTGAACTTTTTAAAAATAATTTAAAGTGCTTTGTAATATTTTTAATTCCTTTGTCGACTTTTTAAACAATATGAAATCCATTGAAATGCCACAAAATCCCTTAAAATCCATAAAAAACTCTTGATCTCATAAAAAGTATTTGAAAGTCTTTAGAATCTCTTGAAAATTCTTTTTGGAATATCAAAAGTATTTTTGATTATGAAGAATATTAGGAATACCAGGAATATCTAGGAATATTGAAAGAATACGGATATGGGAATATTTACTGAATGTATCAGGAATATTGGAGTGATCGACGATTATATCAGGCACGCAAAAATGTGTACTCCTTTGTTATCTGTTCCTATTAGAAACCTATCCGGATTATATGTGGGTCAGCTGAAAAATGTACAAGTGGCCATGTGCCTTAAAGAGACCGGAAAGGGACCGGGTGAAACAGTATATCCTTATTTTAATTTTAGGTTTTATTTGCCACATAAGAACCGGGTAGAACGAGGTAGCCGGTACACTTGCACTTAACAATTTACAAGTGGCAATGTGCCTTAAAGAGACCGGATAGGAATTAAATAAAAAAGTAGATCCTTATTTTAATTTCTGTCTTCATTTGCCAGATGAGAACCGGGTAGAACTAGGCAGCCGGTACACTTTCAATTAATAATTTACAATTTGCCATGTGCCTTAAAGATCCCGGATATGAACCGGGTAAAAAAGCATATCCTGATTTTCATTTCTCGCTCCATTTGCCAGATACGAACCGGGTAGAACGAGGTTGCCGGTACACTTTCACTTAATAATTTTCAAGTGGACATGTGCGTTAAAGATCCCGTATAGGAACCGGGTAAAAAAGTATATCCTTATTTTAATTTCTCGTTCCATTTTCCGGATACAAACCGGGTAGAACCAGGTTGCCGGTACACTTTCACTTAATAATTTGCAAGTGGCCATGTGCCTTGAAGATCCCGCATAGGATCCGGGCAAAAAAGTATATTCTTATTTTAATTTCTGGTTCCATTTGCCAGATACGAATCGGGTTGAACCAGGTTGCTGGTACACTTTCTCTTAATAATTTGCAAGTGGCCATGTGCCTTAAAGAGCTTGGATAGGAACCGGGTAAAAAAGTATATTCTTATTTTAATTTCTGGTTCCATTGACCAGATAAAAACAAGGTAGGCGCGGGTAGAATATTTAAACAACTTATTTTTTATTACCGTTTCAAGGATAAGGACCGGGTAGACTCAGATAGATCTCATAAAATGAAATTAAGGACCAAATAAAAACCGTATAAAACCGGGAAAGGCCTGTAATGGTATTTAACCGGTTTCTTTCCGGTTTCAATTGGATTTCAACCTGTCACTTTAAGCAGGGTGACCATCTACAGAATAAATCATTAGAATTAAATACCAATTTTTCATTTGCAATACGTAAAATAGTTTTGAATGCTCTGCAGTTTGAAAGGTTTAGAGCTTTGGAGTATGGTTTATGTTTAATTGTCAGTGTAAAGTCACATTTTCTTTGTAGGGCGATTTACCATAAATTAAACATCTTTCCATGTTAAAAATTAAAAATAGAAACGTCACTGTTATTAATTCATACATTACAGAAGAATAAATTCAATTTCCCGTTGACACTTTTTTACACTCCACTGTTTACACAGCTGTGTATCGCATCATGACGCACGCTCGGAACCGTAATTCATCGGGCAACTGGCGAGAAGTTGGTGCTTACATGCATATCCAACTTGAATGCTACCTGAATTGCACAACAGCAGAGGAGAAGCCACTGTATAGGGGCAGTAATAATTTAAACAATACTTACTTATTAATAATTTCACAATCATTACTTATTAATAATTTTCATAACTAACACATTATTTCTGAATTTAATAATTGATTACGGTTGTTTTTTTAACAGATCGATCCTAGACGAAATACACATCAGGAAATTCAGATGGAGTTGGTGCATCTCAGCTGATGCATTTCAATCAACATTATGGAAAAAATCGATATCTCTGGACCTTATTCCAAGACGACATCTTAAAATTTAGTTTGTTCAATAACTAAAATAAATTAGAGATTTGCTGAGGATAAGAGTATATCTGGAGTAACACCAGAAGAGAAATTTTAGACCTGAATTTTTATTCCAATTTTTTTTAATTATTGTATTTTCGAAATTACTATATCTGGACCTGGTATACAAATTGGCATTTGATCAGCCACTAAAACTAATTTTAAGTCATTTTGATGGTATAGGAGTATCAAAAAGATATCTCGAGGCAATGTAACTGGCCCGAATTTTAATTAATAAAGTTTTTAGGGATTTTTTTTATTTTAGAAAATGTTCCCTCTGGACCTCATCTCAAAATTTTGTTTGATCAACAACTAAGATAAATTAGAGACTCGCTAAGGATAAGGTTTTATCAGGAATAAATCTAGAAGAGAAATTTTTGGCCGGAATTTTTATTCCATTTTTTTAAAATAATTTTATTTTCGAAATCGCTATATCTGGATCTGATTTCCAAATTGGCATTTGATCTGCTCCTAAAATTAAAAGAGTGTATCAGAAACAAATTATTGTAATTTGTAAAACGCTATATCTGGATCGATTTCCAAATTAGCGCTCGATGTTGTATTTATCTCGCGCTTCGCGCTCCATTATGTATTTACCTCGCGCTACGCGCTCGGTCTTTATATTTTCGTACATTCTCGCGCAAGTATTTTAAAATTATGACTCAAAACATCCACCACTGTAATTTTCTGATTGTGAATTCTCTTTCGTTAAAAAAGCTTATCTCGAGAGTTTGAGCGCACCTACGGCACGCGACTGTGCGACGGCGGAGTGCGACGGCGGTTGCACTCCGCGCTCAGTCTTTGCATTTTTTCTGCATTCGGGCACAGACCTTTTAAAATCAAAGGTGAACGGATCGACAACTGCAATTTTGTGATTTTGAACTCTCTTTTGTTAAAGCTCTTTTGGCTTTAACGAACACATTTTCATCACGTGTCTCGTGCTTCGCACTCGATTTTGTCTAACCTGTCAACTTTGCTACATTATTCACAACACTTTTATATCAATTATAAGACATTTTTTATGTAACTCTGCCAGGGAGTACTTATTAAAAAATTGCACAATAATAATCAAATTGTATTTATCATGAATATTTCTGTATTTGTTTCTTATTTTGCTTTAAATTGTATTCTAAGCTGCTCTGAAACATGTATCATTTCGATAAATGTATATCATTACAATTCATAATCTGCATAAAAATTGAAGCATACTAATTCTTATTTTCTTGCTTTTATAGTTTTTTTTATTTTTAATGTTGTTTTTTACGACTAAATAAAAACTACTGCGCATCTGCATAGGGTCTAATACAGGAACCTATATAGGGTCCTATATAGGAGCCTATGTCCTCTTTCGTCTTTTCTGTGCTTTTTCCAAAACGTTAATTTTCTAATTTTTAATCTTATGTTTTACGAGTAAGGGCATGTGATACTTAGAAAATTGTAGATTTTACCAGCTTTAGGTTCTCCCGGATTTTTTTCTAGAATAATTAATATTTTGTCTTAAAAATTTGGGAAATGATGGCGAACATGCTAACGGACGTCCCCACACACTTTTTTTGTGGGTTAATTAAAAAAAGTTTTGATTTAGCAAAATGTGGTTAATTTGTATAGCGCTTAGGAAATAGTATCGATTTTTTCAGTGTTAGATTCCCCTTGCTAACAACGTGCGTGTATATTTCGAGGTTATGTATGTTACAATTCACCCAAACGTTACTTTCAAACTACACAATATTTTTGGCCGAAAACTTTGGACTCACAAATAAACATAGTAACTAATCTCTCGGAACTAACCTTGTTTGCAGGCAATCAAAAAAGTTTATTTCATAAATAATTTCCAGATTATCGGAAAGGCCGAGATGAAAAACGACGCAACCTCAAAATAAATAAATAATGCATATGCATAAAATTTTTATTTAGCACAACACATTTTTTTGTTATTATCCCTCAAAAAAGAGTCCGGGGATGTCCGTTATGATATTTTATAGCATCTTCGAATTCAGTTTTTTTAAATTTTCATTTTTGTGGGAAAAAAGCCAGGGAGACTGTAAGTACCACATGCCCTTAAAAGAAAATCTACTCGTCCTATCGAAAAATAATAAATAATAAATTTATAGATCTTTTTATGCTAACAACTTTTGTCTGGTAATTTAAGTTCATACCTTGTATCGTTTTTTCAAACAAATTTAATATTTTTAATTAGAATGTTATTTTTTACGACCAAAGCAAAAACTAACTGTCCTATCAAAAATTATAGCTCTTTGTTGGATGAACAAGTTTTGTCTCATTTTTTCTCGTAGGTTATATCGAAAAATGATGCATTCTTAATTTGTAGTTCTTTTCAAGCCGCACAATTTGAGCTTGTTTATTTTTTTCGTATCTTGCATAGTTCGAGCAAAAAATGGAATTTTTGGATTTTTCATTATTTTTGGTACGATCAAATTTGGAGTGTTCAACTTCTCTACCAAATTAAAAAAGTTAATATCATAATGCTGTAGGACTTTCAAAAAGCAAAGTTTTTCTTTTCTTGACTTTTTTTCATATCATGCGTTCTTTGGCTTAAAATGTTCATTTTAGTTTCTTTTTTTTTGGATTTTGAAAATGCTCTAACTCTGATAACTTCGGTTTATAAAAAAAAGTTAGAAGGATAAATTGTTTAAATTTTGAAGTACTATGAACAACCGTGCATAGAACTTTTACAGCTTGAAAAATGTGGTTTCAAAAATTTTTTGTACGATCAAATTTTGAATTTTCAACTTTTTGACCAAATTGAAAAAGTTGTTATCATAATCTTGTAGGGCTTTCAAAAAGCAACGTTTTTCTTCTCTAGACTTTTTTTCGTATCATGCGTTGTTTCGCTTGCAGACAGACATGCATACATACAGACAGACACATTCGTAAAAACCTGTTTTTCGGATTCAATCCATATAGAAACCTAATAGCTTCGCCTTCAATTAGGTCTTACTACACTGAAACGACATTCGAGGAGCAGCGCCCTCTAAGCTGTAGGACTGTTCCTCGATAAATATTGAGGAGCAGCGCCACGTAATGAAGTAGCAGTAAC
>NC_046665.1:23596661-23608542 GCF_010883055.1 Belonocnema kinseyi | reverse complement strand
TCGAGGGACTTCGTCGAGGGATTTCGTGTTTCTGCAACTCGCAGTGAGAGTTACTGATACTTCATTACGTGGCGCTGCTCCTCAATATTTATCGAGGAACAGTCCTACAGCTTAGAGGGCGCTGCTCCTCGAATGTCGTTTCAGTGTACCTTTGAAATCGGCATTTGCACTCCCGTTCTATATGGCTTCCTTTTCGGTTTCTAGAACCTTTTGAACTGGATATGATAAGGATCTGATGTGTTGTATATTAGGTACTCCCAATGCACTACTTCTTGGATCCTAAGTGGAACTTAATCGTTTTTCTATTCGGTTTCTAATTGGCATTTATTTGGTGCATTTTAATTTGCGAAGTGACTATGGTTAGGATTTCATGTACTGTGTATTCGGTACTTAAATTGCATTACCTGCTGTTCTAAGTGGTTCCTAATTGGTTTTTCTATTCGGTTTCTAACTGGTTTTTATCAGGTTCGTAATGACTAGCAAAGTGGCTTCGATTAGCATCGGATGTGCTGTTTATTCGGTACTCGCAATTCATTACACATCGGCTTCTAAGTGGCATCTAAACGGATTTCTATTTGGTTTCTAATTGCCATCTATTTGGAACGTAAGAACTTCTAATGTGGATCTCATTAGGCTCTAATATGTGTTTATTTGGTATTTGTAATGCATCATATTTTGGCTCCTAAGTGGATCTTAATTAGTTTTTCTATTCAGTTTTTAACTGGTTTTTATCAGGTTCGTAGTGACTAGCAAAGTGGCTTCGATTAGCATTGGATGTGCTATTTATTCGGTATTCGCAATTCATTACATATCGGCTCCTAAGTTGCATTTAAACGGATTTCTATTCGGTTTCTAATTGCCATCTATTTGGAGCGTAGAAACTTCTAATGTGGATCTGATTAGCCTTTAATGTGTGTTTATTTGGAATTTGAAATTAATGAACTATCAGGTCCTGAGTGGCACCTAAGAGGTTGTCTACTTTTTTTTCTAACTGGTATTTATCTGGTCCGGAGTGACTTGAGAAGTGGCTTTGATTAGGATCTGATGTGTTGCATACTCGATAATCACAACAGCATTCAACTTATGACCAATGAAAATTTGGGTAAAATGTTCAGCAACGTATTACTCACAATATACTTAATATTTATGCTATTGCTATTATAAATATTGATTTTATGGCTATTTCTCACTTATGTTATAGGGTGATAGAATTAATTTTCGAGTAAGTGTTTCTGATTAATTTTAAGGTGAATATATGGGTTGTTTTTTCTTTTATTAGAGAGCCTTAAATCGGGCGTAAATACGTTTTTTAAACATGAAAATCGAGTGCAAATATAAAACTGCTGAAAATAGAAAGAATTTCATTTTCATAGTCGACAGTATCCACGTGCTTGGTAATTAGTACTTTTACTTACACAATGCCATTTAACGAGATGTTTTTAAATGATTAATGCATATTTCTTTTGCCAAATAGCGACATTTTTCTTAAAGCATATAATATATAAATACACTTAATTAAATAAGTATAATAATAAAAATATCAAAGAAAAAGATTTTTCGCTTTTTGCCTGTTACTTTTACTGTCAGGAATGTTGTTTACGAATTAATCCTTATCAGGAAAAAATATCGATTCGCATAATGTTTGGAATAAGCATGATTCAGAAACATGTAACGCTTTTAAGTTGTATAACTTGTAGAATTTTACCTTTAAATCAATCATTTCATTACGGAATCATCGTGTTCGCTGCTACCTCCAAGTTCCGTCAGCCGCTGAAGACTCACCATCTGTGGAAATTTTTTTTTCTGACTTTTTCCAATTCTGCTTATTTTTTTTCCTTTTCTTTTGATCTGGTTCACCTTTGAACTGCGATTTAGGCAGGCTGTCTTTAGACCAATGTAAACTCTAACATTGGCAGAATGTCCCGCTATTGCATCCTCTTGCATTTTTTGGATCGCATCCAGTATTCTGAAATCTCTGAAAGAAAGATTTCGAATTGTGATCCTTTACAAAATACATATTTTTTCTGCAACAATTTTTTTACAGATAAAAAATGTCAAAAGAGAAAACAACTTTTGTATAGAACTTTTTCAATACCGGTGAAAACTGTGATGGTATTTAGAAAAATCAATTTTACCGTTGCAATTTAAACGGGGATAGCTAAATAATAATAATTGTAAAAATTGTAATAATTGTAAAAATTGTAATAATTACGGGGAGTGACGATGGATCGTTTAGCATTCCTTAATAATTTAAATAAAAATAGCACATACATTGTTTACAAATAACTCATCTGAAATATTAACTTTTATTTTTTTATAAGCAACGAACAAAATTGAAGTTCAAGATTTTTTAGTTCGTAGAATCATATCTTCTATTGTTGAATACTTGTCAAAATCCTATAATGGCCGCTGAGTTGTTAGAATATAATATTCTGGTATGTTTCAGTCATTTCGTGTGAATTGTTTTAAATCAATTAGTGTGAATTTAGTAAATTGTTTAAATAAAATTAGTGTGAATTTAGTGAATTGCTTAAAATAAATTAGTGTGAATTTAGTGAATTAGTGTGAATTGCTTACCTATCACAGCGTTAATCTTCGTCTCATCTAAAGCAAGCTTCTTGGCCTTATCCTTATAAGCATTGCTTCTTTCTCCGGTCACTGTTCACTGCCTTAAAGTTTCTTTAGTGAAAATCTTCACCGCTATGTTTTTAATAAAAACTTCTGATCTTTTCGCCTTCGGAATCTGCAAAAATCATATTCTCACTTGCTAACCCAAACCTCAGAGCCAGCAGGCCCTCAAAAAATTTGGGACTTATTTTGTAACTATTTCTAAGTATCTGTGTAGCCCATACAGTACAGGACGTTCTTGGGTCAAAATAGAAAAGAAAATTTGTAAAGGGAATAGGGGACAGACTGTTAAGTTTGAATTGGCCATGTAATGCTTACTTTCAAATTTGTTTCGTCGAGAAAACCAATAGGCATCATTTTACCACTCAAAATGTTTGATTTTATGTTCTGCTTTACTTCTCCATCCATGCTACGAAGTGATTCTACAAATATTTCATGAAGTGAATATGTCAGATTGTGTAAATAATGATTTATTTTTAATGTAATCAAACAATGTTACTGGTGTTTTAAATAAATATTTGTTTACAAATATTTTAAGGGTGGTCGCTAAAACGCAATACAAATATCCTGGTTTGTTTTTGGGTTGTACAATTTTTTCCAGGTTATTTAATTAAATAAATATTAATTTTCAACCAGATAGTTGTGATTTTGAATGAGAAAAATTCAATTTCTACCAAAAAAGAAAAATTGTCAACTCAAAAAGAAGAATTTTCAACAAAAAGGAATTAATTTTGAAAAAATTGTTGAATTGAAGAAAATTAAAATAAAAGTAACTTTAACTTCAGTTTATCAAAAATTCCCAGACTTTTTAGGTTTTCTCTGGCCTTCACTTACTTTCCCTCTTTCTGGAATTTTCTTACCTGTCGCAACCCTGCCAATACTAAGACATTTGAAATTGTATCAGCCTAAAAAATTATATAATTTTAAATGAAATGTCGCAACATTAAAAACCATTCAGAAACAAGATTGCATAATTGTATAATTTCATGTGATATCAAACGATCTATTTTTTAAGTAGTTAGAAATGATTTTTTATTAATAAAAAATCTATCCGCTTCGTAGGCACATTCTCATTTCGCGTTGCGCGCGTGGCTCGTAAGTTTGAGCGCGTAGGGCGCGCGAAGGTTGCTTCTCACGCTTCGCGCTTGGATATTTATTCTTTGCATTTAAAATGCTTGAATAAAACTTTATCAAAAAGATGTCTTTTAGATGGCACGTCCTATTAAGAAGTGATTCTTAACGAAATTGTAGATCTTTTTTGGAGTAACAATTTCTGTTAATTCATCTTTTTTCGTATCCTACATAGTTTGACCACTAAATAGAATTTTTCATTCTTTTTCGTGCAATCAAAATTTGAATTTTCGATTTTTCAAGAAAATCCAAACATTTGTTATAATAATCTTGTAGGGCTATAAAATATATAAATCTCCGTACATAGAATTTTTTAAATTCAGAACAACAGTGGTCTTAAAATGTTTCAAAATGCGCTCACATTTTGAATTTTTATCAATAATGACTAGATAACAAACGAATGGCCGGACGAATGGAAGGACGAACAGACAGACGCCATTATAAAAAGTTGATTTTCGGATTTAGGGGGTCTCATAAAAACATCCCAGTTTGCCCGGTCAGACAGGAACCCTGCATTTCTTATTTATTCTTTATATATTTCTATTTAAAAAATGCTATATGAACCTTTTACCTTTGACTTGCTTGAATTCCTCAATGGATTAGAGTTGAAGTTTTCTGTTCAATGCATTAACGCTCCGTAATTCCAACTCCACCTCAACAACTCGGCGTTTTAGCACTCTGTTATCTTTTTCGAGACTAATAGCTGACGAATTTCTATCAGTTTCAAAACTAATCGTGGCTGCTGATTCCTTCTAAAGTAGAACATAACACAAACATATGTAACTTAAGAAATTTGTATTTTGGACAGATAATTATATAGAAAAATATTGCAAGTATCTCACCTGAATTTTGTCACACCTCACACTTTGAGCCTCCATAAAAAAGTATTTTTTTTACTTTTGACAGTCACAGCAGACTTAGTAATTTCCCATTTTTGTACTTTCTGTTCTTTCAATTTTTCTTTCAAATATGTCTTTTTCTCTAACTTCTCAGATTCTTTTTTCACAGATTCCTTTCCCTCTGATTCTTTTTCCTGCGACAATTTTACTTCAGACTCTTTCAGCTCAGACTCTTTTGCCTCCAACTCTTTCACCTCATACTCTTTTACCTCAGAATCTTTTTCCTCAGATTCATTGCCCTTAGCACTATTATTTTCTTTCATACTTGCTCTTTTAAATGTCATCTGGTGAAAGACCAAATATTTTAAATTACATTTTCTCGACGACGAAATATATCATTTCTTTTTAGAGGAAGTTATGAAATACAATTTTCGATTTGAGAAATCTTTATTCGAAGTTAGGAGTATTTAAATGTTGAAGTTTGTTTTGCAAAAGAACAGAAATTCCTTGTGTGCGTTGTTATTACGTTTCTCCTGATAGAGATACTTTAGTTTTCTTTCCAGATTTACCGCGCTCTTAATTTTTTCGTCACTTTTTTATATTAATTTTTAACTTTTACAAACAATTCAATAATTCAATTTTTCGAGCAGGGAAAACACATTCTCGAGGCTACAAAATTAGTTCAGCCCACACAATATTAGAAGAATGTCTACTTCATATAAGCAAAAGGTATTTTTTTTCTAAATATTCAAATCAAATGTGATAATCTATCTAATTTCAAGTGGATTCAGTCAAAAAAAATTACAAATACATACCGGAGGCATAACGGCTTCATTACTAATAATGAAGTTGACCTGTCTTGCGGCAAGAGCAACTTTATCCGTAACTCATTTTGTAACACTTTGGCTGTTCTTCTATGAGGAAATAACATTGACTGTAATTTAAAGTACATTATGTTATTGCATGCAACAGTATTGGCAAATGAAAGAAGCGACTGGATGAAGAAATGAAAAAGCTACTTATACCCACACACAAAATTCATTTTTGTACATTATTTATTCGAATGGAATATTATACAGACATCAAATTACTCATTATGTACCTTTTCCTTTCCATTCTTTATATTGGATAATGCAATTACCCAGGTGGAAAAGTTAGATATACGCCGTCCTTACAAATGGCATAGTGCTGCGCCGTTGTAATCGAGAAGTAATGCCAGTACTGCATGTTAGTACCACGCCAAGCGTCGGCATAATACTCGTTTTATACAGGCGCAATACAACACTGAACTAGTACTAAGTCTATGTGCTGGTTAGCAACCGACTAGAGAGTTCTTCCAAGGGTTGGATCGGTACTGGCTTAGTACTGAACCAGTACCCAGTTAATATGCTGGTTGGCAACAGACTTAAGAGTTCTGCCGAGTGTCGGCGTGGTGCTGACTTGGTACTGAACCAGTACTAAGTCCATGTGCCGGTTATCAACCGACTTGGGACTTTTACCGAGGGTTGGCCCGGTACTGGCTCACTACCAAGCCATTATTGAGTCTATGTGCTGTTTAGCAACCGACTTGAGAGTTCTACCGAGAGTTGGCTCGGTACTGTCTTAGTACTAAGCAAGTTCTAAGTTCATGTGCTTGTCAGCAACCGACTTGGGAGTTCTGCCGAGGGTTGACTCGGTACTGACTTAATACTGAACCTGTACTAAATGTATGTGCTGGCTAGCAACCGACTTGCGAGTTGTTCCGAGGGTTGGCTCACAACTGGCTCATTACTGAACTAGTATTGAGTCCATGTGCTGGTTATCAACCGACTTGGTACTTTTACCGAGGGTCGGCCCGGTACTGTCTCAGTACTAAACCAGTATTGAGTCTATGTGCTGTTTCGCAACCGACTTGAGAGTTCTGCTGAGGGGTGGATCGGTACTGGCTTAGTATTAGGCCAGTTCTAAGTGCATGTGCTGGTTAGCAACCGACTGGCGAATTCTGCCGAGGGTTGGCTCGGGAATGACTGAATACTGAACCAGTACTAAGTTCATTTGCTGGTAAGAAATCGACTTGAGAATTCTGCCAAGCGTTGGCGTGGTACTAACTTGTTAATGACTACGTCTTTAAAGGTGGTGTCTATAATATGTAGGCCCTCACCTCCATACAAAATAAAATAAAAAACTCTGCTCTTGGCTCAATGCCTTAAATAAATTGTAATTTAAGAAATTAATTGAAAAATAATAAAAATGTAAGTAGATGTAAATAAGGATAAATGTGTCTCTTCGTAGAAAACCAGAAATTAATTTTAATGGTGTACCTATATCCGTCTAAAAATTGTTTTACACGCGGATGATTATGGATTTGTGAAAAGTTAGTCTTAGTGATTTGTTTTACTGAAAAATTCTACAAATTTCTTAGTTACTTTGAGTAAAATAAAATAACATGAATTACATCTTATAAATGCTTCGCTATAATTTTAGGTTTTCTATAATTGTAGTCAATAGTACTGCACTGAGATTTGCGAATTTACCGACACCGTATACACAATGATTATTTAGTATATTATAACTAAAAGATTACAGTATTATTTTATAACAAGAATATTAGAGTACCGTATAGCAGATACTGTGCTCTGCTCTCTGTTTCTAAGCTTGGAACCTTGTGAGATGAAGTTAGCTTCGTAATTTCGTAAAGAATTAAAAAGTCGAGACCGCGATCCTTCGAGACTAACAATCGCGCGAAGATGAAATTCAGACGCAGAGACAAGAAATTGCATTACAGCGCCGCTTTCTAACAGTAGCATAACTAAATCGTGTAGGACCTCGCTCAAAAATACTCAATGGGTTCATTTGTAAGCACAAAGATCAAAATTTTGTACTTACATTTGCTGCACAAAACAAAAAATAAAAATATTTGCAATTTCTCATTTTTGCTGCTGAGTTGAGGGTTCCTGGAAGCTATAGAGATTCTACTGTAATGCAGGGTCTCCCGGTATGGTTTTTACACCACTGCTAATGGGCCTGACTCAAGTTTCGACTTGAATCTTCGAATTGAACGGCGTCAAAGATCTGCGATCGCGTGGCGTGTTTTTCATAGTGTTGACCAATTTTAATTACGTGAGGAATAAACTTTAACTACAACTTGGATAAAGTAGCAAAGAAAGGTAAGTAACGAATTCTTTTGTAATAAATGCAAGGTTATAAAAATATTATATTATTGAAAGGCCGAGCAACAATTAAAGATTAATCTAAATAAAAGATAAGGGCACATCGACAGTCAGGCGCACGAGGAAGCAAATAGAGGTTATGTATTCTTTCAGATAATTATTTGTTTTTACTAAGTCTTTTGATAATAATTTCTATAATCGATACATTATAAGTAAAGAAAATTAAGGCATTAATTTGATAAAAGATGAAAACGATTTATATAAAAAAACAGGCTCTGTCTACCGTTTACCGAAATTTAGTGAATATCTACAAAATATTTTCGCTTTCCTAACCGCTTGGGAAAAACAAATTGTAAAAATATTAGATACCAAAGTTTATTCACAAGATTTTTATTTTTATCGAACTGTCTATCGAATCCAATAAACTTCATCTAATGTCGAGGAAAGTTATAGGCTTAAGGATCCAGAAATAAAAATAAAATCGTCTGTTGATTTGTAAAAAATTTAAGTATTTTTTATTTTTGGATCATAAAGCTAATCATAACACCAAAAAACAAGAATCTATTCTACAATAGCAATTACAATTATCCTGACTTGAAACAGAAAATTTTCGAAAAAAAATTATTATTTTAAGTTGCTGTATAAAATATCAGTGAAGAAATGTAATTATAAGTAATATTTTCATTTGAAACAGAAAATTTGTTACATGAAACGGTGATTTTGGGAAACGTCAATTCTCGTTTGGAAATGTAAAAAAGATCTTAATTCTAAATCAGAATTTGTCACGAATGTGTTTCTGCGATACGCCTGCCTAGCTGCTGAAGAGGTTTATAGCTTGCTTTAATTATATTCTTAATCCAACTATGGGAGTGTTCACGTATTATGTAACATTAAAAAAAAGGGGAGGGGGTCTTGTTTCGTTACGATCTGTTATTTATGAGGGGGGATATTTTAACCCATTAACATAACATTTTTATTTTATTTTTAATGAGATTAAATTTTTTGCAGATTTATGGCAAAATTTCAAATAGTTCAAATTTAATTTTAAAAGAATAATATTAAGTTTGAAAAATTTCAAAATGCGTGTAAGAAGAATATGAAAGACTTTGAGACCATTTTTTAGGATTTAAAATTTGTTTAGGTAAATTGAATTTTTCAGGGTTTCAAGAGAATGAAAAAAATGTTCTAAAATTTATGGAAAAATTTCAAATGATTGTTTCGTGATCAATTCTAATAGAAAATGGAAAAATATCACACAAAATTCATAATTAATTCCTGAAATTTTTGAAAAGAGTGTAAAATATTTCAAGTAAAATTTAGTATTTTTGCCATATTATATCATTTTAGAAACACTTTTAAACATTTTTTAGTAACATTGTAAGGTTTCACGATAATGAAACATTTTTTTTCAAGTACCAGGGAAAAATTAACATAATTATTTACACTAATGGAAAAAATTAAAGGGTCAAAAAAATTTTCCGAGTTTTTAGTTATTTTTTAGAATGTTGTATCTCAGCGAAAAATGTTTGTATCAAGGAATTGAAAAAGCATTCTGAAAAAAAAATTTGCAAATTTTTTGTATTCGATTCAACGAGCTTGAAAAATGTTTTCCCAACTTAGCTATAGCCTGAATCGGATAGCTAGTTTATTCAGCTTCAATTTGCTTTTTTAAAAACCTTGGTGCGATTATTTTTCATTAAGGCATCGAACTTTTCAATAAAAAAAGGACCCTTTTGTCTTCGATCGACGATATCTCAACAACCAATGGTTGCACAGAAAATTTAAGGGCAGTTCTAAAAACTGGAATAAATTTCCTACAAGATTCTACTACGATCTTGTATACATTTTTTTATACATGACATAAATTTGAAAAAAAAACACGAGAAAATGGGTAATTTTAATGTTTTTTCAGAATATCAACGGCTAAATTTCAAATCTTCATAAAATGACTATTGTTGAATATGCCTTTTATTGTTAAACAACTCACAAAAAACCCTGCGTAGTTACATTTCGATATAACGAACCGTTTCCTTATTGCAAACGGTCAAACTTTTGAAGAAATGAAAGGTTCACGTTTTTGCGCTTAAACATGTCCTAATTATAATATATTTCACAGAAGCGTTAATAATCCGAACGTGCAACCATCACGTTTTCCGCTTTGGGTAACGCTAATGTCGGCGGTAATCAAAATCAACATTTTTTCTAGTTTTGGAAGCTTTAGAACAAAATTTCGAAAAGAAAATTTTTTTTGTAAATTTCAGCGATGTTTGCGAAAAAATAGAGAAAAATCTGGATTTTTTTCATTTCAACGATGATTAGGACATGTTCAAGCGCAAAAAACGTGACCCTTTAATTTCTTCAAAAGTTTGACCATTTGCAACAAGGAAACGCTTCGTTAGATCGAAATGTAATTTCGTAGGGTTTTTTGTGGGTTTACTCAACTGTAAAAGGCAGACTCAACATTAGTAATTTCTCAAGATTTGAAATTTAGCCGTTTTTTGTGCAACCATCGGTTGCTGAGATATCGCCGATCAAAGACAAAAGGAGCCTTTTTTTATTTAAAGTTCGATATCTCAGTGAGAAATGGTCATTCCGAGGTTTAAAAAACAATTAAGCTGAATAAAACAGCTATCCGGGTAATACTATAGCTAAGTTAAAAAACATTTTTTCAAGCTCGTGGACTGAAAAAAAAACAAAAACATTTGCAATTTTTTTCCACGCTACTTGTTATAATTGCGCGGCACATGTAGCTCCGAAATTTTTTTTGCCAAAATATCTCAAAGCTTGTAACTTAAAGCTTTAAGACTGCTTTTTTGAAGACCTTGATACGACCATTTCTCACTGAGATACAACATTCTGAAAAATCCCTAAAAATTTGGAAAATTTTGTTAAACCTTTAATTTTTTCCATTAGTGTATTTCGAAAAATTAATTGAAAGAGATTTTTTAAAAAGATTTCAAAAATTTTCAATGAAAAATTCTGAAAGATTTTAAGGCAATTTTTTTATTTTGCAGATTAAAGAAAAACGGAAAAATTTAAATAATTTTTCAAGATTAGAAGGTCTAGATTGTCTAGAAGTTTCAAGAGAATAAGCAAATTTTCTTTAAATTCCTGGGAAAATTTAGACGATAATAAGGCCATTATTTAAACATTGAATGATTTGTCAACATTTCGAGAAAATTCCGCGTCAGTTAAAAATATCTTCAGTAGTTTAAGACATCATTGTGTGTTGTGGTAGAGCGATGTACCGTTGGACAATGAATATTTGTGTATCGGGAATTGGTGTGTGTATCTTGTAGATTAATCTGTTGTTTATTAAGATGACGTCTGTTCTATTGATTTTCATGTATAAAAAATAATTCTTCCCGGTTAGGGGGTAGGGTGTATCTTTCGGTATATTTTGATGTATTGCAGACAGTGATTTCATTAAATTAACTGGTGTTACTATCTTTGGTGATGGTATACCATTCTTCGCTTCCGAGATGGCAGCTTCAATTGTTTGTATGGCTTCTGCGATGTTTTCTACGTGCAGTTCCATATCGAATAATAAACTGAAGATCATGTTGTTTATTTGCATGGCGTCCGTCAATGCACTGGTATAGTTGTACATGGCTTGCATTTCATTCTTAGTCCTGTGTTGGATTTTTTCAACTTGAGATAGAGTTTCTTGTAGAAGGCTAGTCTGGTTTTTAATTAGAGTAGCGATTCCCCTGGTTTTATTATAGACTTCATCTATATCGTTGTTGATGTTTTCCGCGTCGTTGGCGTTCATAGTGCCAAAAAGATATTTGGTTGCGGTACCTATAAAGTTGAATAATCCTTGTTTTTGTCTTCTTGCTGATAATTCCCTAATATTATCATAGCGATTGGAGAGTTTATTTATCCTTTGTCCTAATGTGCCAATTGTCTTGGTCATAGTGCATTTCCCGATTAAACTGTTGCAATGTTGCATGATTAATCGGGTGTAATCCTTCACTTGTATGATGTCAGCGTTTAATTCTAAGATATTCAAAAAGTATACGGATTCCCAAATTTCATGGTATAGGCGGGCTTGAAAGAGTTCCTCGTGTAGTATTGGAGTGTTTATTGGCTGCAGGTCATATTTTCCCTGGGCCGTTAACACCTGCAATTGAG
>NC_046665.1:23590152-23596561 GCF_010883055.1 Belonocnema kinseyi | reverse complement strand
ACTATTTCTTGTAGTTGTGATTGATCCAGTCCGGAATCGGTTAGGAATTCATCCAGGTCGAATTCTGTCGGAGGACTGACTCGTGGAGGTTCCTGACTCGTGATTGGTTGTTGATTGCCAGTTATTTGAATTGGAAAGGCTCGACTGAGTGCGTCGGCGTTCCCATTCTTTTTTCCTGGTTTGTAAATCACTTCTATGTTGTAGTCCGTAAGTTTCTGAGTTAATTTGAACAGTCTTGAGGACATATTCTCATGCCTGGCTGATAATAGTTCTTTGATCGGCTGATGATCTGTAAAGACTTTAAATCTCTGTCCATAGAGCAGATGTCGGTACTGCTTAATACCCCAGACTATTGCCAAAAGTTCTTTCTCTGTGGTAGAGTAATTTCTTTCGACAGGGTTCAGGCTCCTACTAGCAAAGCTAACTGGGTGTTCTCTTTCATCATTACTAAGTTTACTCAAAACTACTCCTAACCCCTCATTAGAGGCATCAGTGCAAAGTATAAAAGGTTTTTTGAGGTCTGGATGCCTTAATAATGGGTAGGTCGTTAAACGCTTTTTTAATTCTTGAAAAGATTTTTCGCACTCGTGTGACCATACAAACGGAATATTCTTTCCTTTCAGGTGGTTTATCGGGTGAGCGATTTTTGCAAAGTTTTTGACGAATTTACGATAGTATGAAGCAAGGCCCATAAATTGTTCAATCTCTTTAGTATTTTTGGGAGTGGGGAAATTCAATACCTCCTCCACGTTCTTTTGTAAAGGTTTTACTCCTTCAGGGCCGACCGAATGTCCAAGATACTCCATTTCTTTTTCTAGATACTTACATTTGTCTGGTTGAAGGACAAGTTTTGTTTCTCTTAGATGAGTAAAAGCCGTTCGTAAATTCTTTAGATGTTCTTGTTCCGTTTTTCCGATGACAATGAGATCTTCAAGGTAGATGAAGCATATGTTGCCGATCAATCCTTGAAGCTTGAAATTCACCATGCGCTGATAGGTTGCGGGAGCGTTGATTAATCCCATGGGCATTCTTACCCATTCCCAATGTCCTTTATGAGTTGAGAAAGCTGTTTTCCATATATCCTCAGATGCCACAGCCACCTGGTAAAATCCATTGGCTATGTCGAAACAGGATATGTACTTTGCCTGTCCTAGCATGCAAAGTATTTCCTCAATGAATGGGAGAGGATAATTGTCTTGGGTGGTGAATTCATTTAATTTGCGGAAATCCATTACCAATCTCCATTTTTGTTCACCACTTGAGTCAAGTTTCTTTTTGACAAGCCAAACGTTAGCTTGGTAAGGCGAAAAAGAGGGGCGAATGAGTCCTTTTTCTTCATATTCCCTAATTTGCCTCTCAATCTCTGATTGAAATAAAATTGGATGTTTATATAGTGGAGTGTGTATAGGTTTATCCCTTGATAGCTTTATATGGTGTTCGACGTCTGACACAAGGGGCATAGGGTCACCTGGTAAGTAAAAGATATCGTTGAACTCGATCAGGAGGTCCGTCATTTCTGTCTTTAAAGTTTCCTTGAGATGCGAAAGCGAATTTTTGCTTAGTAGTTCAGATATCCTGTTATCATCTTGTTTGTTTCGTTGAACCGAAAAAATTGGAATGGTAAGCGTATCATATAAGCTGATCAGGTCTTGTTTACGAGTTTCTTGAGGAATTTTGTTGTTTAGAATACGAGAGATTAAAGTTTCTTTCTTTTCTGGATTTGTGGGCTTACTTTTGTACCGCGTACTTTCAAATTTTTGAATAGTTAAATCTTTTCGTTTAATTTCTAACTCATCTTTTTGACCTGCCGCGTTCGTGGTAAAGACTCGTGCCATCCCATTACTTCTGTAGATCCCGGGTAATACTCCTTTTCCTCCAATGATGTAATCGTCTTCTGGTAATTCCAATGGGATATCCTTGCACGAGGATTTTACGTGAAAGATGACAGGGTTATAATTACCGTATAAAGGGATGGATATATTAGGAAGATCGAGTGTATTATTTATAAAATTTATTTTCGCTTGGTTAGCTGTTAGCCAATCTCTTCCTAAAATACCATTGAATTCTGTCGGGAAATCATTTTTTACTACAAAAAATCAATGTCGGTTACTTTTGGATGATAATATACAAAAACCAAGAGTTTCGTGAACTCCGTTCACTATTTCGAATTTCCTCCTTTCTTCACTTGGAATTCTCTCGGGTTTGCACACTTGTTTCACTAAGCATTGGGTTTTTATAAAGGACTCAGGACTCCCGGTGTCTACCAAAAGTCCTCGTGATAATTTGTATCCTCGCAGTCTGCATTTAATGTAAGGATGTCCTCTTGAATCTCCTCCTCTGAGCAGTATTCTTGTAGGTCCTCGTCGATTACCTTTTGATAGGCATCCATCATTTCTGCCTCTTCTGTCAGGTATGTCCCCCTTAGTGGATCTTTCTTCTGTGATATTACCCGCTGAAAATTTTCTCTGCGTTCTTTATTCTGCTTAGTGTAGCATTTATACTCGTCGTGTCCTGTTTTTTGCAGTAGCTGCAATTTGCTGAATTGGTTTCCTTCTTGGGTTCTGGGGTTCTGACGGGGTTTTCTCTAAATTGTGTCCGTTGCATTGGTTTGAAGGATTTCCTTGATTGTTGCTGATTGAAGTTTCGATTTCTTTCCTTTTCCCTGTCTAAATAATCGTTCTCTTCTTGCAAGGCCTGTTGATAAGCGTCGTTGAGTCTAGAAGGTTTTGAAGTTGCTACTTTGGTCGATATTTCGTTCCTTAGACCGTATGTGAATTTTTTTACTCTGATCTGTTCTTCTTTCCCACGCTCGAAATCTTTAAAATCACATGGACTATAATCAATCGCGCGCTGGATCTTCCGATCCATTTCCTGTTACCGTTTTATGAAATGTTTGACTTTTTCATGGAGTATTTGACACATCATGTTACGCTCCTGTTGCAACTGCGACAAGTTCTTTCCGCGGGAACCAAATTCTATCCCTAATGCTTCGCTAAGTTTATTAACAGTTAGTGGTGGAATTATTCGCGTCGCTACTCTTTGCGCTTCGCTTTTTAGTTTACGCGCACGGACCCCTCGCATAGCTTCCTCAGATAACGCGTCCTTCATTTCCATGCTATTAGAATTATTTAAAATATTATCAATTAAACCACGCAGTTCATCCTTAAATGCTTCAACGTCTTGGGTTCCATCGAATTCCATAATGTTCTTTAGCAAATTATCTATAAACTTTCTGTCTTCATTATTTAAAATGTATGGCGCGTTTGGCACGAAAGGCTGCCTTGATGGTTGCTGTGAATTATTAGTTGGGACTTCCGGCTGTAATGTCAGTGGGTTCGGATTTTCTTGAGATTGAGTATTTAGGTGTGCGAGTTTTTCTTCTGCGGTCCGGAGGGCAGTCTTCATTTCAGAAAACTGTTGCCTTAGTTCTTCTACGGTGGCTTCTGCAAGATTTTCCCCCGATAGAAATCGTTTTAATGTGGTTTTAAAGTCGATGGGACTCGTCATTTTTATTTTTCTTTGACTTGGGAAGTTAGAATTAGTAACTGTTGTGTCATAAAAGTTAACACTGGCTTCACTTGAACTTGGATTTGAGGAATTTTCCTCTTCGCTAGTTTCACTTTTGATCACTTGTTTAGGATGTCGGAATTCTTTAAACAGATTCTTGGGTATTTACACGTTTCACTTTTAAGCTGGATTTTTCAGCTTCTCTTTATTATATTCCCACGTGATTTCACTTATTTCAATATTTCTCCGTGGGGTATATATATATATGTATATTTCATATGCATATAAGAACTCAATTGCGAGACATTCTTTGTGTACTTACTGTCTGGGTTTTATTTTATTCACTGTGTGCGTGTTGTTTGTGTGAAATGGAATTTAAAGACTTACCCAGATCAGTATCAGTAGTACTCTCTGGATTCTTTCCCAAAAGTCTCCTTAAAGGACGATTATCATCTGCTCCTTTAATCCAACTGGTCTCGTGGAGAAATTTGAAGAGTCCTCAGGGTCTTTGAAGAATCTGATTCCTTTGATGTCCTTCATAGATCCTTGTTCAGCGTATCTGCCAATGGAGAATCCTTTTACAGCTTTGAAAATCGTGGAGTTCAGTCAGTTTTCCCAGCAACAAGGGGCTTATGTCCTGATGAATGTGACTGGTTCTGTTACGGTCGCCAATTTGTGAACTGTATTTCTTCTTCTATTTAAGGAAAGGATTATAATTTTGGAGACTTTTGGATTTCAATATTTATTCGAGCAGAGTTTCTGCTTCCAGTTACAATATTAGAATGCTGCCGTGCCAGGAGGCCAGACCGCTTATATGTGTATTGATGATAAGACGTCAGAGATCAGAGGTGGCTGGACTCCGGATTCAAATATGTATGGATGATAAGACGCCAGAAGTAGCTGGACTCTAGACCTATTCACAAGGAATGGCTTTTAGGAAAGAATCGTCTAACGAAACTAAGTGCGACCCAACGGGAATATTTACGTTAAATGCTTCTAAAACTTACGTAGGTTCCCGATGAGTTTCAAAGAAAGGACTTTAAACTAGATGACCTCTCAAACTGGAAAGCAACTCAATATAAATTTTTTCTACATTATTCCAGTGTCACGTGTCTTCGAAAAATTCTAAACAAAGATATACATAACCATTTTATGCTCTTTTTTGTAGCTTGTTGCATTCTGTGCAGTCCTGAACTAGCAGTCACACACAGCGATTACGTCAGATCATTTGTGAGCTTGTTTCCGACCTTCTACGGAGAAGATTCGCAGAATATTGTTATAAACAATCTTAATCATCTTGTTGATGACGTTGTTTACACCGGGGTAGAGTTGCCTGCGACTTCGGCTTTCGTATTTGAAAACTGTCTCCGTTGAATTAAGGACATAATAAGAGCAAACTATAAACCGCTTCAGCAGCTAGTCAGACGTATCGCTGAAATACATTCGTTCCCTGTGGCACCAGACCTACCTGAGGTCAATCAAAGAACAATTTATTCGCGGAATTGGAAAAGGGCGCTTCATTAGATACTGATGGCACTGCAAAACGTGTAGTCTACAAGGATGTGATTGTTAAGTCGTCAGAACCAGTTAAAATTTTACAATTAGATAATGGAAGTATGATTCGCATATCGAGTATTACCTACGCCAGTAATGGAACTGATTCGCTTGAGGGTTGTGAAATATCAAAAGAAAACCTTTTTCAATACCCATGCAATTCTGAAGAAGTGG
Source organism: Belonocnema kinseyi (assembly GCF_010883055.1). Lineage (NCBI taxonomy): Eukaryota > Metazoa > Arthropoda > Insecta > Hymenoptera > Cynipidae > Belonocnema > Belonocnema kinseyi. The sequence goes on along the minus strand of NC_046665.1, from coordinate 23,591,326 downwards.
GTGTTTACAAATTAGATTCTAAATCAAAGAAATTGAAGTTTTTTATGTTAGCCAAATTCAAAGGAAATTCGTCCTATTGATTGTCGATAGCAAACAAATTGTTGTTAGTTTACTTCATGACTCTTGAATACGATTGACATTATATTTAACCAAAAAAAAGCATGTTGCAGTGCTTTAATTTTAATACATTTGTGTAAGTAGCTCTTTTAGGCTGGACAGACTTAGATCTTATCATTAATTTTTCACTTCTTTTCTTACAGTTCTATTAAGATGGATGAAATGCAAAACTTAGATTTTTTACAAACAGATACTACGCACATAGTAATACTATTTGTTGATGACAATAATAAGGAACAGAAATATGTTGAGCTGGTTCCATGATCATGGATAACAATAATCGACAGTAAACATATTTGTTATTATCCAAATGAATCAGATTACGGATTTGTGGAAAAGTGGGTGTCAGAAAATAAAGAATCTGATGAAAAGAAATAGCAGAAATTTAAAATAAAAATTTTGAAAGAAGCCTGTAAGTAATAGTTTTAAATGCGACTGTGCATATAATGTTAGACGTCTTACTTTGTTCAATGTTTAATTAAAATCATCTTTATTTCAGACATCCATAGCCAAGGTATTAGAAGATTATCTTAGTCATTCGTTGCTGATTGTGTTGAAAGCAGTACTCAGAATGAGAGCACTTACGAAAATGAAAAGTCCAAGAAAGCATGCACTGATTATCCTACAGAAATGCCTCGAAAACTTAATCTAAGTGCAGCTAAGCACGATCTACGAAATATTCCTGCCTTTCAATCCTCTAAAAAAGAAAGAAATAATAAACAAGGTTTTCATTTAATTTTTGATACAGGCAATTTATCAAAAAATGATATAGAACTACATTTTTGCTATTGGCAAAAAATGTAAATTTTAATAACGTAATGTTTCAGATCAAGCTACTAAGAAAGAAGTTGTACTTGCCAAAAAGGCGAGGGCAATATTGGGTTCTGAACTTTCCGAAGATTCTTCTAAACTAAAAAAGAATTCAAAACCAGAGTCTGAATCTGCCAGTGAAAGCAGTGGTACGAGGGTAGTTCAATAAGTCCTTAGAATGACCAACAAATGGCGCGCGAATCGCTCCAAATCATCTGTTTTCAGTCAGCACCACTCCCGACTAGAT
>NC_046665.1:23587330-23590052 GCF_010883055.1 Belonocnema kinseyi | reverse complement strand
GGCACTCAGGTAGATATTTTTAAAGGTCCAGGAAGCTCGTTTAAATGGTCTAAAGGTTTTAAAATATCCTTTCCGAAATCGAAATAAGAATACGATCATAAATAACAAGCAGAGAGGCCAGCTCAATAGAGTAGCCCACACTCAAGGGTCCTTTGTTAAGCTTTTGGATTAAAATTTCATAGTTAACAGCCTAAAACATAATAATTCGGAATCTATGGGTTTTGATGACTTCAGATATCTAACTTTTTTTTAAATGAAAACCGAACTCGAATAGTACATTTTGGGCTTACACACGAACTCACAGTGGTAATCATGCATCTTCTGTTTTGCGGCTCCCAAACGGTAGGTATGGTGGGGGTAAATTTCATCCACGATCTGGCAGCTCTGTCGTCTCCTACTATATTCACATGGACATAGACCTTTGATAGTATTGGACCACGTCTCGTTTCAGATCGGGGATCACTGGTACTGACGCGGTACTGGCATTTCTGCCAAGGTAACTCGGCTGGGAGTTGGCACTTGGTACTGGGGTGGTACAGCAGTTTCTACTATGCCTGTACTGAAAGTCTGTATTGACGCGGTACTGGCATTACTGCCAAGCGTAACTCGGCTGGGAATTTGCCCTTAGTACTGGGGTTGTACTGAAAGTCGATACTGACGCGGTACTGGCATTACTACGAACTGTACCTCGGCTGGGAGTTCTCACTTGGTAGTGCAGTTGGTACTGTGCCTGTACTGACGCGGCACTGGAATGACAACGAACGGAACCTCGGTTGGCATGTTTCGGTTAGTACTGGGGCGATACTATAAATGTTTCTCTGCCTTCGCCAAACGTACCTACTGGCGCGGTACTGGCGTTACTACTAAAGGTAAGTCGACTGTTAAAGAACCAATTTTAATATATTTGCAAAATGATGTCTGAGAAACTATTGCTCTTTTAACACTTTAAACTTTTACATTGTTTATTTCTAGATTTATACCTTGTAACAAAAAATAACCATTTCCGTAAAATAAAAACGTCTTTCTATAAAGTGTTTCAAAAAACCAACTTTAAACAGGAAATTGTGAAGAATTACGAAAAATAGGCAAGGCAAGAGCTTTAAGTTGTTTAAGAACAGTACTTCCGCAGATAAAATTTCGCAAAGATATACAAAATTTTAAATAATTATTAAAAATGCTGTAACTGAAACAATTTCTTTCTTATAAATAATGAAATTTTGTAAACGAAAACTGCTACAAGTTTCAAATAAATCAACAAAATATTGATCATCATGAGAATTTTCTTCAACTTGTGAGAAGAATTTATCGAAGTAACTTCTTAGTTAATATATAAATATAAATAGCAACTATACTAAATGTTAATTTGCCAACAATTGACATTCTGCAATGTGACCTAAATCTTATTTGTAAATGGAATGAAAAACAAATTTAAGATCCAAGGAAATTTTTATATGAAAAAGAAGGTTTTATACGCCAACATGACTTGCCTTGTAAAATAGAAGCACTTATTTGAAAAAGAATGAAGTAATGAATTAATACAGTCAAAAAATCTTATAATAATAGTAAAAGCCCACTTACGCTTAACAGAATCTTAAACGTCAAAAAGTAAGAGATAATGGCTTACGAGCTTAACATTTTTTGAAACAGAACGAAGAACAGAATGATTACAATCAAACAACCTTCTTTATTTAATCTTAGCTGCTTTCCACCTTCTCTATCTACTACGTTTGAAAACCAACTAGTTATGTAGTTATTATATTCTTTTACGGTAAGACCCGTAAATTTTTGCAGTATGATTTCTGTAAAACAAAACGGAGAATATGGGATATGCATAATCATTAAATTGAAATTTAGAGTTTCTTAGGTTTTTCTGGAATATAACGACACTTATCTTTTAAAATCCAGAACGTCCTAGTCTCGCGAAAAGTTTTTTTTCTTTAGCCCTTTCGTTTCGCGACCAAATCCAATGTACTGAATCTGTATTGCTTTCGACATAACAATCGGTAAAACTTCCTTTACAACTCGTTGAAATTCTGTTAGATGTCTATAGTTCAGCACGATGAACGATTTCTAAAAATGACAAAAATACGCAAACATTACGAGGGTATCAAAAAAAAGTAGACGTGCACTATGAAAATAGGAAGCAATTCGGAATAGACGAATTACACTAGAGAGAAAGTCCCCTAAATTTCGTGATAATTGGATGTATTTTTGAAGTTAACGTGAAAAAATTCAAAAATGTTAAAACTTATTATGAGCAATGTTCGTAAACATAAATTAACATCAATTTCCACTATGTAAATATAATATTATCACTGATATAATTATATTAATTATTATAATTACAAAAATCACTAATAAAAAAAAAAATTATGATACGAGGGTAGTTCAATAAGTCCTTAGAATGAAGTATAAAAACAATTTTTTTTGGGTAAATTTTTTTTTATTTTTCAACATAATCTCCTTGGAGCTCTATACACTTGGTCAATCGCTTTTCAAGTTTTTTTAATCCTTCAGAAAAGTGCGTTTTCAGAAGTTCCTCAAAATAAGCACTTACAGAGGCAATGACGTCTTCTTTGTCTGGAAATCTCTGTCCACCGAGCCATTTTTTCAAGTTTGAAAATAAGAAAAAGTCACTGGGGGCTAAATCTGGTAAATACGGTGGGTGTTCGACCAATTCGAATTTTAGTTCTTCAATTTTAGCCATTGAAACGAAGCATGT
>NC_046665.1:23585129-23587230 GCF_010883055.1 Belonocnema kinseyi | reverse complement strand
TGGAAGCGGGTGCAATTTTTCAGATTAGCACCCGCTCCCGGCGAAATCCTGCGGTTGTCCTTATGACAAATTTTTAATTATATATATATATATATATAAATTCCTTTAAATTATAAAAATGAATTAAAAATTCATTGAAATCCTTTTAAGCATCCTCAAATATTTGAAATCCTTTAAAATCTTTTGAAATCTCTTGAAAATTCCTTGAAAAGTTGAAAATACCCTTTAAAAAAATATATAATTTTATAATCATATATTTATGTACAAAAATCGTTTCACAAAGAGTTCAATTTTAACTAGATTAATTTCTATTAAAACTTTAATTGAATAGTTTAACTAATCTACAAACAGTTAAGTTTTTAATGTTTTAAAATTGTTCTGTTTTCTATATTTCAACCGGAAATAATTTCATTTAGAGATTGTCCAATTAAGAAACATGCATTTAAATTTTGAACTCATTTAATTCATTTACGATTATTAATTTTTTGTAAATAAACTTCCAATTTTACAATTCTAAATTTGAAGACTTGAACCCCATCGAGTTGGAAATTATTCTTATTGAATAGTTGAGAATTTTATCAAATTAAATTTTTAAAGCTTTGAATTTTTATTGATTCAATTTTCAAAACTCTAATCTACAAACATTTCCAAGGTTCCGAAGAATTTTCAATTCATTACAGGAATTTAATATGAGATTTTAAAGGATTTGAATCAGGATATTTTACTGGATTCCAAGGAATTTTCAATTGATTTCAATAATTTAGTAAGAGATTTTAAAGGATTTAAAATATTCTAGGGCATTTTTAAAATTGCAAGAAATTTTCAAGAGCTTTGCAAAATTTTAAGAGATCTTAAAGCATTTTAAATATTTTAGGTTGTTTTAAAATATGTCCGATGCTTTCAGATCGACAATCATCGTACAGCAGAAAACCGAAGTCGAATCGTGCATTTTCGGCTTACCCTACCGAAAGAAACCTCTGAGTCTTCTTTAGCGAAATAGCCTGGCCCATTTGAGTCTATAAACAAAGTCGATTTGAAACAAAATAGTCTCGGAGATAGTTTGAGAGATTTGGGTCCTTTCCAAAATCCTTTTAGTGGTCCTTTTAAGAGTGGTGCGACGGTAATATAAAGTTCCTTTTGTATCCGTCACGTACCGGGCGGGCAGAGTTATTTACAGTAGTTGGTCGTGGCTAAACCGCTTTCCCTTTTTAAATTTCTCTTTAAATTATTAACACTTTTTTTTAATTGATGAATTTTCTCATTATACTTATTTATAATTATAACTTATATACTGATATACAATTTTCTAGTTGAATTCAAAAATGTTGTCTTCTTGGCGTATTTCATTCCATTTACGAGAAACGTTCTATTAATTCCAATTTTAAGCATTTAAAAAAAAACTTAGATATCTGAAATCATTGAAACCCATAGATTCCGAATTATTATGTTTTAGGCTGTCAACTGTGAAATTAAAAAAATCTACTTCTAAATTTTAATCCAAAAGCTTAACAAAGGACCCTTGAGTGTCGGCTACTCTATTGAGATAGCCTCTCTGCTTGTTATTTATGATCGTATTCTTATGTCAATTTCGGAAAGGATATTTTAAAGCTTTCAAACCATTTAAACGAGCTTCCTGGACCTTTAAAAATATCTATCTGAGTGACTACGGAGAATTTCTCTGAGATTCTTTGGCCTAAAGAATTTTTAGTATATACTCAAAAATTCTTTTCGGTAGGGTACACACGAACTCACAGTGGTAATCATGCATCTTCTGTTTTGCGGTTCCCAAACGGTAGGTATGGTGGAGGTAAATTTCATCCACGATCTGGCAGCTCTGGGAGACGATGTAAATGACTGGGTTGCGCGCGCAACCCTTTTCTCCTCTTCCGAATTTGAAAACTCGAAAGTGCACGATTAAACACTTCGGAACACTTCGGCGGTTCTATTTATATCTCTATCTGCTTTGAAATACAATGAAGAGATTGAAATATTAATATTTCCAGATTTCGATGCTGGCGATTCTCATGATTTGAATACTTCGCGCGCCTCTTTATATGCGTATATTTTGAGGTTATGTTACTTCAAGTATAAAATATAAATT
>NC_046665.1:23580203-23585029 GCF_010883055.1 Belonocnema kinseyi | reverse complement strand
GATGATAATATCATAATTATGTTATATTATAATAGTCTTGTTCATACCTTGATCCGCATTTGAAAGAAATTAAATAAATTGGCGATTTTCGAATTCATCTCGCTTGGCTAAAAACTCAATTATTTGATAGAAAAATTAATTATTTTGTTTAAAATGTAACTATTTTGTAAAAAAAGTCCTGTTTTATATCAAAAGTTCAACTACTTTGCTTAAATTTTTATTTTTTATTTGAAAGTTCATCTCTTTCGTTGAAAAAACATTTTTGAAACTGACAATTAATCTGTACCATTTTTGGTTGAAAAATCATGTACTTTGTTAAAAATTCTTCTTTCTTTCTAGAAATTATATTGTTTCATGGAAAATTTATACTTTTGGATTAAAAATTACACTTTTCGGTTGAATTATCAACTGTAAATATTTTTTGATTGCAAAGTCGTTTTATTGTAAATGCAACTATATTGTTAAAAATTAAAATCATAATTTTTGGGTGGAAAATTCGATTATTCACTTAAAGTTAAACTACTCAGTAAATAAATTAATTTCTTTCTTATTAAGGGTTCATAATTATATTTGAAAATTCAACTATTTGCCTTTAAAGTAGGTTAAAATTCAGCTTTTTTTGTAGATAATACTCTTTTTGACATTAAAATTAAATAATTTCGTTGAAAGTTCATGTATTTTGTTTAAAATTTTGTCTTTTTTTGTAGATCATTAATTTTCTTGGTCGAAAATTCATGTGATTGGTTGACAATTTAACAACTATGTTGAAAATTAATTTTTTCTGCAGAAAATTATTTATCTTTATCTGAAAATGTAACTATTTTAGGATTAATTGAAAATTAATCGTATAAATAAGTTAAGTTGGAAAATCGTTTATTGAATAGAACATTAATCTTCTTGGTCAAAAATTCACCTTTTTGTAGATAATTCGTCTCTTCGACTTTAAAATTAAATAATTTCGTTGAAAATTCATGTATTTTGTTTAAAATGTTGTCTTTTTTTGTAGATCATTAATTTTCTTGGTCGAAAATTCATTTGATTGGTTGACAATTTAACAACTATGTTGAAAATTAATTTTTTCTGCAGAAAATTATTTATCTTTATCTGAAAATGTAACTATTCTAGGATTAATTAAAAATTAATCGTATAAATTGGTTAAGTTGGAAAATCGTTTATTTAATAGAACATTAATCTTCTTGGTCAAAAAATCACCTTTTCCCTTGAAAATTTAATAATTTTGTTGAAAACTAGGTTTTTTTCTTGTTCAATTCAATTTTTTATCACAGTTTTTATCTTGAAATTGATCTATTCCATTTTTTGTTAAAACTTTATCCTGTACACTGTATTAGTTAAAACACCAATTATTTGATAGAAAATTAATTTACTAGTTTCAATTATGATTTTTTTTTAATTGAAAGAATTTTAAAATAAAATGTTTTAAATTTAATTTAAGGTATTAAAAATTGAAAAATAATTGATTTTACAAGATGATTCTGAATCCGTTCAAAATTAAAGAATTAATAGATATTAGTTTATAACATCATTTTCAATTATGACTTCAAATATTGTTTCAGTCTACAAAAATTTTATTTTTAACCCATTCAATTTGAAATTTTTTAATTAAAAAAAGAAAAATTCGTTAATTATCAGCAATATTTGACCGTTCACTTGAAACAATCCATTACAAACAACTGTTAAAAACCATACAAATTTGGACAGAATGGTTCGAAATAGAAAGCCTTGAATTGTTAAATTTGTAATGAGCTAAATTTTAAGTTTAAACGCTATAATTTTAATTTAAAAAAAAAGATTCAAAATTAATTAAAAACTTGAAATTATTTCAAATAATTTGAAACACGATGTAGATTTTATAAGATTTGAAAATTTAAGATTTTTGAGAATTGTAAAATATTTAAAACGAATAACAAAAATTGTTGTGATTGCTAAGAAAATTGAAAATGAATTTTTATTTTGAAAAATTAATTTTAAGTGAGTATTTGAAAAGATTTTAGAAAATTAAAAAAAAAAAAAAAAGAATCAAGACGATTTTAAGACAATTTTTTTATTTTGCAGTTTTTTTAATTTTAAGAAAAAAATATAATTAACAAAATATATCTATTTGCAACCCAAGAGTTGACTTTTTAACAAAGTAAATTAATTTCCTATCATATAATTGGTGTTTTAACTAATACAATATACAGGATAAGGTTTTAACCAAAAATGGAATCGTTCAATTTCCAAATAAAAACGATTAGTTTTTCATCAATCCTAGAATAGTTACATTTTCAGATTAAAATAAATAATTTTTAACCGAAAAAACAAATTTTCAACCAAGTTGTTAAATGATACATTTTCAAGCAAAAATATGATTTTTCAACAAAAATTTTAATTGTCGACCAATGCATTTTTTACAAAACAGTTAAATTTTTAACGAAAATTAATTTGAAGGCAAATAGTTGAATTTTCAACTACAATTATGAATCCTTAATAAGAAAAAATTAATTTTATTACTAAGTACTTCAACTTTAAGTAAATAATCCAATTTTCCACATTTATATTTACAACAAAACGACTTTGCAACCAAAAAATATTTACAGTTGATATTTCTACCCAAAATTTTAATTTTCAACCAAAAAGTATAAATTTTCCATAAAACAATTTAATTTCTACAAAGAAAGACGAATTTTTAACAAAATACGAGATTTTTTAATCAAAAATGGTATAGATTAATTGTCAGTTTCAAAAATGTATTTTCAACAACACACAAAACATATTTTCACCCGAATAGATAAATAAATAAAATTTTTTCTCATTAAAGATTCACAATTATAGTTCATGTATTTTGTTGGGAATGGACCTTCTTTGGTAGAAATTTAATCTTTTTGGTTGAAAATGTGTCAATTAACAACTTTGTTGAAAATTGTTTTTTTTTCGGTTAAAAATTATTTATTTTAATCTGAAAATGTAACTATTCTAGGATTGATTAAAAATTAGTCGTTTTTATCTAGAAATTGAACTATTGCATTTTTGGTTGAAACTTTATCCTATACATTGTATTAGTTACAACACCAATTATTTGATAGAAAATTAATTTATTTTGTTAAAAAGTAAACTTTTGGGTTGAAAATTGATATATTTTGTTAATTAGATTTTTTCCTTAAAATTGGAAAAACTGTAAAATAAAAAAATTGCCTTAAAATCGTCCTGATTTTTTTTTTAAATTTTCTAAAATCTTTTCAAATACTGACTTAAAATTAACTTTTCAAAAAAAATTCATTCTCAATTTTCTTAGCAATCACAACAATTTTTTTATTCTTTTTAAATATTTTACAATTCTCAAAAAGCTAATTTTTTTTAAATCTGCAAAAATCTACATCGTGTTTTAAATTATTTGAAATAATTTCAAGTTTGAAATTAATTTTGAAACTTTTTTTAAATTAAAATTGTAGCGTTCAAAGTTAAAATTTAGCTCATTGCAAATTTAACAATTTAAGGTTTTCTATTTCAAACCAATCTGTTCAAATTTGTATAGTTTTTAACGGATGTTTGTAATTGATTGTTTTAAATGAATGGTCAAATATTTTTGATAATTACCGAAAATTTCTTTTTTTAATTAAAAAATTTCAAATTGAATGGGTTTAAAATAAATTTTTTTTAGACTGAAATAATATTTGAAGTCATAATTGAAAATAATTTTATAAACTAATATCTATTAATTCTTTAATTTTGAACGGATTCAGAATCATCTTGTAAAATCAATTATTTTTCAATTTTTAGTAACTTAAATAAAATTTTTCAAAAACATTTTATTTTAAAATTTTTTCAATTAAAAAAAAATCATAATTGAAAACAAATAAATTAATTTTCTATCAAATAATTGTTGCTTTAACTATTACAATGTACAGGATAAAGTTTAAACAAAAAATGGAGTAGTTCAATTTCCAGATAAAAACTGCGATAAAAAATTGAATTGAACAAGAATTGTTAAATTTTCAAGGGAATAGGTAAATTATTGAGCAAGAAGATTAATGTTCTATAAACAAACGATTTTCCAACTTAACCGATATATACGATTAATCTTTAATTAATCCTATAATAGTTACATTTTCAGATGAAGATAAACCATTTTTAACAGAAAAAATTAATTTTCAACATAGTTGTTACATTGTCAACCAATCAGATGAATTTTCGACAAAGAAAATTAATGATCTGTAAAAAAAAGACAAATTTCCAACAAAATACATGAACTTTCAACGAAATTTTTTAATTCTAAATTCAAAAAGAGTATTATCTACAAAAAAGCTGAATTTTTAACCCAATTTAAAGGCAAATAGTTGAATTTTCAACTATAATTATGAATCCTTAATTAGAAAAAATTAATTTTTTTACTAAGTAGTTCAACTTAAGTGAATAATCGAATTTTTCATCCGAAAATTATGCTTTTAATTTTTAACAATACAGTTGCATTTACAACAAAACGACTTTGCAACCAAAAAATATTTACAGTTGGAAATTAGACCGAAAAATGTAATTTTTAATCAAAAAGTATAAATTGTCGATGAAACAATGGAATTTCTACAAAGAAAGACGAATTTTTAAGAATATACATAATTTTTTAACAAAGTAGTTGAACTTTTGATAGAAAAGAGGACTTTATTACAAAATAGTTACATTTTTAACAAAATAATTAATTTTTCAATCAAATAATTGAGTTTTTATCCAAACGAGATGAATTCCAAAATCGCCAATTTGTTCAATTTCTTTCAAATGCGGATCATGTTATAAATAAGACTATTATAATATAACATAATTATAATATTATCATC
>NC_046665.1:23575593-23580103 GCF_010883055.1 Belonocnema kinseyi | reverse complement strand
CTCGCTCCACTAGCCATTAATAAAATTCAAATTTTCCCGCCTTCTATCTTCCCTGCCTCTATCGCTGCTGTCTGTTACCTGTCACGCCTTTCTTTGTCGCTATCCAACCCTGCTACTACCAATCCGTCAACACAGTCTTCCCACCCTGTCACAAATCTCCAAACAAAGTTCCACACAAATCTTTCTCAATCCTCTAAAATATCTACCTTCCCTTTACAATCTCACAATCCCACAATTAGATCTCTCACCTCCACACCCTTCCACACACTTCCACAATCCACTCACCTCAAATTTCACCACAATATCAGGAAAACTCAACATCCACAATTCCCACTACTTTACACTTTCATACCGGAAACGGAAGTCCTCTTTTTTAGTTAAAAGGTCCTGTATTTTGTTGAAAATTAATTTCTTTGCATAAAAATGTAACTATTTTGTTGTAAATTTTTGTTTTGGTTTTTTAAAAATTAAGTTTGTTAACTGATAGTACAACCATTTTATTTTTTAACACAAATTTATCGTTTTTAGTTACAAATAAAGCATTTTGTTGAAGATTCGTCTTTTTTGTACACAATTCATATTTTTGGTCGAAAAATTAACTATTTGGTTAAATATTCCTTTTCTAGGTTTAAGATTCATCATTATAGTTACAAATTCATTTATTATGTTAAAAATGTAACTATTCTGTTCAAAATTTGTTCTTGTTCGATGAATATTATTTATTTATTTCTTATTGACCTGAAAATTCAATTAGTGCTTCTTTGGTTGCAAATTTATACTCTTTAGTTAAATAATCATGAATTTGTTGGAAACTTGTCTTTCATGGTAGAATATTAATTTTCCTGGTACAAAATTCTTTTTTTGGTTGACTATTCATTTTTTTTGTTGAAAAAATTAACTATTTCGTTACAAAACATTTTTATGGTTAAAAATTAATTGTTTTGAATGTGAATATAAGTATTTCATTTTGAGTTGAAATTTGATCTTATTTAGTTGAAAATTCGTGTATTTTGTTTAAAATTGGTCTTTTTCGGTAGAAAATAAATCTTTTTGATTGAAAATTAATGTTTTAGTCAAAGATTCCTCATTTCAGTTAAATATTTTGTTTCTTTGGCTAGAAATTTAAGTCTTTTTCTTGAAAAATCGTGTATTTTGTTAGAAAATTTAATTCTTTGGTAGAAACTTAATTTAATTGGTTAAAAATTTCTCTTTACAGTTGCAATTGTTTCGTTTGGATCTTATATCCAATTTTGAGCATGTGAATGAAAAAGATTTTTAAAAAATGTCTGATTGAAAAATTAACTGTTTTGTCAAAAAATTATATCATTTTGTTAAAAATTAAAAAAATGGGGAAAATCGTAATTGTTTCGTGGTTCAAAATCTATCTATTTTTTTAAACGAAAATTCACGTTTTCAGGTTGATAATTCAACTGCCTTCAGAAAAATTTGTTTTTTTTTTGGCTTAAAAATTAAACTATTTGTTTGAATATAAAACTGTTTTTGATCAAGTTTAATCTTTTTAGGGGTTTGCATCTTCGTTGAGAACCCTTTATAGTTTAATTCAGTCCTAATACAGTGGCCACTAACACTTCTGTACGCACTAATAGGTCCCCAAGATTACTATGTTTCAAAAGGTGAAAAAAGTCCCCTAGTTACGAATATCTTGATTATATTTTCAAAATATTGGTCAATTTTTATTTAAACAATATTTTAAGACAATTTTATTATTTATTTGTAAAAAATTAATTAATCTTTTTTAACATGGCTGGGCACAAATTAAATTTTTTCTGAGTCTTGCACTTTTTTCGTACGACGAGCTCTTTGCAGTGTACAGCGTTAAAAACAAATTATTATTTTTAAAAATTGCCATATTTGTAGTGTTACCTCACAATCTGTTGCTCAGAAAAATTTGTAATTTCTACACTGTATATATCAAGTATGGGTCTCGAGGAGGCATTATTTAATAATGGCCTTATAAACGAAGTTTTTTCATAAGTGTACGCCTCCTACACTATTTTTTACTACAATTTTGACACTACAATTTTCAAGTTATTAGCGATTACCTTTTTTTATCTCGTTAATTTTATCGTAAACAATATGATAATCTTGGGTAGAATCTTCAATACCTGATTCTCATTGTTTATAGCTATTGTTATTAACAAAAACGCTTAGTTAACGAAGTCGATTTTTCCTTATTTGTTTATGAATCTATGGCAAAAAACACCAACTTTCACTCTTGTGATATTTTCTCGTACGTCGAACCATTATTTATATACGGCCTTATAAACAATAAATTTTGCATAAATCTACTCTCCCATAAATCGCAGAAATTTAGTCTTTTTCTCAATTTATGTTACCTTATCAAAAATATACTACAAATTATTTACAAACTAACACAACAGAATAATGTCTACGATAAAATTAACTATATAATACGAGAAACTATCATGAGAGGGAAAAGTATAATCATGAGTCAAGGATTAATACAAGAAAAATCAATTCTGGTTATTAAGGGTCATTGTTCATATCAAATGTTATAAACAATTTAGCAAGAGAGATTATGAGTAATAAATTAGGTTATTAATGGCAGATAAAGATTTTGCAACAATTTTAAGCAATATTCTGACACTGGTTGGTCTGAATAATTTTTTAATAATAAATGAAGAGTCTAAACGATTTCCTCTTAAAAATAGTAACTTTCTAACAGCATTTTAAGGAGGAAAGTTTGCTTTCAATCGGCACATTTCATTTTTCCCTCTAAATATCTATGTGCGATATAGACTTTTCCCAGGGGTCAAGGTCCCAGGAACGGTACAAACGACATACAAACGTATGCAAAAAGAAAATTTAAGAAATTGGAATTTCAGGGGGATGCGAGAAGTTAGCCCCTCCCCCCAATCAATTTCGCTCTTAATTTCGTCACCAGGAGGTTACAAACGAAAATATTAGATGCACAAACAGTACAAACGACCTAAAAACGTATGCAAAAAGAAAATTTAAAAAATGTGAACTTGGGGGGGGGGGGGGCAACTTCATGAAGGTATGACGGAAAATGAATAAAAAAAATTGTAATGGTTATGAAGTCCAATATTAGTATAGGGCTATCATTGAAGGGCGGCAGTCCGAAAGGTGCTAAGGAACATTTTGGCAACTTTACAAGAGAGCCAAAAAACATTCTGTAAAATCAAAATCACCATTTAAATATAAAACAAAGGTGCACTCCCGAGGTGAAATATTAGTGATTTGAGGCCACATAAGTTTTATGAGAAAAAGTTAACCAGCTTAGAAAAAATAAATGGAAACTCGTCTTTTTGGCTGGAAAAATTAACTATTTACATAGTTGTAAATTTAACTATTTTTGTTTAAAGTTTAATCTTTTTTGTTTACCAATCCGACAATTCGATTGGAAATTTATTTTACTGAAAATTCACCTTGTGGTTCATAATTCATCTCTCTTAATCTAAAACTGAAGCATTTTATTGAAAATGCAATATATTGATGTATACAATGTCTTTGCAAAACTCTTAGATAAAATTACAGTGTTGCATATGTATTTGTAGAATCCGCCGAAGAACTCGAAAAAGGAAACCAAAGTGCAAAACGAGCCAACTTCACACCGACTCATGCAGTTATGGCTGCAGGTTCCAATTTACCCAGGTGGAAATTTACCACTGGCTTGGTACAGCGCTAGTACCGCACTAGGATTCCTGGTACTGGCGTGGTACAGGTTTAATACTGGATTGAAAACGGCGTGGTACTGGCATTACTACTAAAGGTAACTCGGCTGGGAGTTGGCACTTGATACTGGGGCGGTACAGCAGATAGTACTATGTCTGTACTGAAAATCTGTACTGACGCGGGACTGGCATTACTGCCAAAGGTAAATCGGCTGGGAGTTGCCACTTGGTACTGGGGCAGTACAGTAGTTAGTACTATGTCTGTACTGAAAGTCTGTACTGACGGGGCACTGGCATTACTTCCAAAGGTAAATCGGCTGGGAGTTGGCACTTGGTACTGGGGCGGTACAGCAGTTAGTACTATGTCTGTACTGAAAGTCTGTACTGACGGGGCACTGACATTACTTCCAAAGGTAACTCGGCTGGGAGTTGGCACTTGGTACTGGGGCGGTACAGCAGTTAGTACTATGTCTGTACTGAAAGTCTGTACTGACCAGTGATCCCAGATCTGAAACGAGACGTGGTCCAATCTAATCAAAGGTCTATGTTTGTGTGAATATAGTAGGCGACGATGTAAATGACTGGGTTGCGCGCGCAACCCATTTCTTCTCTCCTGAATTTGAAAACTCGAAGGTGCACGATTAAACACTTCGGAACACTTCGGCGGTTCTATTTATATCTCTATCTGCTTTAAAATACAATGAAGAGATTGAGATTTTAATATTTCCAGATTTCCATGCTGGCGATTCTCATGATTTGAATACTTCGCGCGCCTCTTTATATGTGTATATTTTGAGGTTACGTTATTTCAAGTATAAAATATAAATTATATA
>NC_046665.1:23573069-23575493 GCF_010883055.1 Belonocnema kinseyi | reverse complement strand
TAAGATTGTAAAAAATATATAGATGTAAACGGAAAGATTGTAAGGAATGGAAGTCATGTAAACCCTTAGGGGACACATTATGAATAAAGAAGAACTAAAAAAGATCAACATTAAAGCAAAACTATAATAGTTAAAAAGTTAATTTTAAACCAATGAAAAACGAGTTTTCAACCAAAAACAAAAAAATGCACTTTTTGGTTTTCAACGAGAAAGATTGACTTTCTTCTTTTTGACAAAGAAGACTAAATTTTTTGTTTTTAACAAAATTGTTAGATTTTAAACAAAATAATAAAATTGCTTGTTCATTCTCTAAGTTTATAAATTAAACAAATAATTGCGAGGTCATCAGTTTTATTGAAATTATTCAGTACAATCGCTACAATAAGTTCATTATTTTAAATATTTTTCAAAACTTCCAATGTTTTAGGCATTTTTATTTTATGGAATTTATTCTTAAATATGAGTAAAATTACACACATGTCAAGTTTTTGGAAGTGAATTAAACGCAGTCACAATGAGTCTGCGTCATCAAAAGTTGGGAAACAAATTTAGTTTCGCGCATAAGTCACGAATTTTCGTTTTCGAGCATTAAAAATCAGAACATTGTACAAAAAATTAGAAAATCAAGAGGACGATTAAAAATCAGGTCGTCAGTTCACCCACAAAATATCACTGGACCAAAATTGCTTTATTTTTCCTCTATTAAAAAAAAATCGCAGAAATTTTCCTGGAGCTATGTTTGGATGAGAGAAAAAGCAAGGAGAAAATGATGAAATCCTCGAATTGAATGATTATTTATTAGAACTTACCTTCTGTGTAGACTATCACGGCTTCGAAAAAATTGTCTTTATCTCCGCACTGGACTTGGAAACTGCGCTTCTTTATTTTACATGGATTGAAATTAAAAATTCGGCTTACTTGCACAGATTCTCTCGTGGAATCTTTTTTTTTTGTTTCGTTTAAGTATGAATGCATAAACTTCACGTATATCCAGGACATGTTCTTTAATTCACACAACTTGCTAGACGCGCAGAAATAATTCAGAAATTTCTATTTTATATTCAAACAAAAAATCACAGCGAAACGAGACACAAACATACCCCGCCGAAATGCTGCTTTACATGATTTGTTTGGCCGGCGTTCAAAACATGCGGTGGCGTATATACTGAGTTCATTCTACGACGTGATTGGTCTGTTTTGGGCCTAAGCCATTAGCAAACGAAAAGTAGTACCCAGAAAGTTGATTATTTTCGGTATAATGTGGCGTACCATCAACTGTATGACATTTAAATTTTCGAGTGCACGCATATACGAGGTTAAACTTTCATAAACAGTGAAAGTCTTGTGGTACTACAATTGAAAATGCAGGAAACAATTTCATCTAACATTTCAATCTGTTGAAAGAAATAAAGTGCCAAGGAGTTCGCGCCGTAGAATTATAGAGGCGCGGAAGACTACTGCGTTGAGTTTCCATGGTTACATGTGTATATAGCATATGTATGTGCATCAGTTAACCGCATCGCGCAGCATGCAGTTCGAGTTTATTCGAGTGCAATATAATTATGCAATTTATGTATACACTTTTTTAACTTGACAGTTCAGTGTAGTTTATACAAGTTTTAGAAAAAAAATCGTGAACTTCATCGGCACTCACCTCAATCTGCGTGATTTATATATGCAGTACCCTACCGAAAAGAATCTTTGAGTATATACTAAAAATTCTTTAGGTCAAACAAGCTCAGAGAAATTCTCCGCAGGCACTCAGGTAGATATTTTTAAAGGTCCAGGAAGCTCGTTTAAATGGTCTGAAGGCTTTAAAATATCCTTTCCGAAATTGAACTAAGAATGCGATCATAAATAACAAGCAGAGAGGCTATCTCAATGGAGTAGTCGACACTCAAGGGTCCTTTGTTAAGCTTTAGGATTAAAATTTAGAAGTAGATTTTTTTAATTTCGTAGTTAACAGCATAAAACATAATAATTCGGAATCTACGGGTTTCGATGACTTCAGATATCTAACTTTTTTTTTTAATGCTTAAAATTTGAATTAATAGAACGTTTCTCGTAAATGGAATGATATACGCCAAAAAAGACAACATTTTTGAATTCAACTAGAAAATTGTATATCAGTATATAAGTTATAATTATAAATAAGTATAATGAGAAAATTCATCAATTAAAAAAAAAAGTGAATAATTTGACGAGAAATTTAAAAGGGGAGAGCGGATTAGCCACGACCAACTACTGTAAATAACTCTGCCCGCCCGGTACGTCACGAATACAAAAGGAACATTATCTTACCGTCGCACCACTCTTAAAACGACCACTACCAGGTGTATACATATGAAACCGGTATTGCCATTTAGCGGCCAGTAGGCACACTTGTAGGCACTGTCGGAACTTACCATTTGTGCTAATTGGCGT
>NC_046665.1:23562557-23572969 GCF_010883055.1 Belonocnema kinseyi | reverse complement strand
CGAGGGCGCATACTTTGAATAAAATATTTCTTATCATTCTCTTGAAATAAATGTGTTTTTTTCTTGAAAAAATACCGGTTTCATATGTATACACCTGGTAAAAGGATCTTGAAAAGGACCCAAATCTCTCAAACTATCTCCGAGACTATTTTGTTTCAAATCAACTCTGTTTATAGACTCAAATGGGCCAAGCTATTTCGCTAAAGAAAACTCAGAGATTTCTTTCGGTAGGGTAAGTACATATTCAATGCATTTAACTAAAATTTGTAGCAAGCATTTTTTCGGGTTATGTTTGTATATACTGAAATCCTGCGTTAGAGTTTTCAGTGCCCTCTGGCGGACCGAAGGAATTGAATGGAGCCTCTACAAAATACCTGTAAAGACCCCATTGGGTCCTCATTCTGTTCCTTTTTAAAAAACTCCAAAAAAAGACAGCAAACTCAACTTTTAAATTGTTCAAATTTGAATTCTACGTTAAAATTTCCTATAGAAGGTCACGCAAAAATCGCAATAGCTTTTTTGCAACGGTAAAAAGTTAAAAAAAAAAAATAAGATGTATAACGCCTGTTGACTGCTACACTTCAAATGCATCATATGTGAGTAGCAGTCAACAGGCGTTATAGGTCTTATATATTTGTTTAACTGTTTACCGCTGCAAGAAAAAGTATTACGATTACTCCTTGAGCTTCCAATAGAAAATTTAACGTAGAATCCGAATTTCAACAGCTTAAAAGTTGATCTTGCTATTTTTTTGAGTTTTCAAAAAAGGAACCGAATGGGGCCTTTACGGGTACTTTGTAGAGGCTATTCGGTTCCTTCGGTCTGTCAGGGCCCTTATTATTTCCTAACAATACAGAATTAATACGCTTCACTTTTAAGCGTACATTTTCAATACCAGTAACTTAAAAATGCATTTTGAAAGACTTAAACAATTTGAGATTGAATATGTGTAAAAGAACATTCTTTTCTAAATTGGTAGAGGCCATGGTTTACTTTTAAAATTTGTTATTAACCTTAGGGAGAAAACATTTTAGCTTTTAATTTTTTTTCTGAATTGGAAGAGGGTAATTTTAAATTTTTAATATTTTTATTGAGTTGGACAGGAGAAAATTGCGATTTTCTATTTTTCTAGATTTGGGAGAGGGTCACTTGTTTGTTTTTAAGATTTTCAACGGGTTAATTATACAATACTAATTGCTTTATTATATGCATTTTAATTTGAATAAATAATTGATTTTTAGCTTTGGGATGTTTTTTTAAATATTTGTACTTTGTAATATTCCCAGTCGTGTTTTAAAAGCACACCAGTGCCTAATAGAGCCTATTAAGAAAATAAATTAGAGTTAATTTTGGTCCCAGTAGCTGCATAATTACCGAATACAAGCCATTAGAAAGCATTATCAAATATATTATATATATTCAAATATATGTGTGTAATTTAGAAGATATTCGCATTTTCATAAAAAAAATTTAAAATATAGATTTTATGTTTTCGATGAATAATCATACTTCATTACACACATATAATGGCTAGGAGCTGTGTAAATTTCATATTTAAAGAAAAAATATAACACTCGCAGACTTTACATAATTTTTGCTCAAAAGGCGATTTACGAACTGCCGTTTTTAAAAGTGCCCCCGTACCATTTTTACATTCTGATTCATGAGAGTGTAATGTAATCGTCCAAATGTTCAATCTCTGGTTTTTAACGGATCTGTATGTTTCGACACGCACGGAATTCGAAAATCATAAAATTTTGTTGGTGTTGTCTGTATGTATGTCTCTCTGTATGGCTGTATGTATGTCTGTATGTATGATTACCTGAATGTTGTAGCCACGCTGCTCTTGAAGGATTTGTCCAATCGAGTCCGCATTTAATACACTTCTGGAGGTTCCCAAAATGAAGGTTAAGTTCGTTAATCAGATATTTCGAACCAAAATTGAAAAATTGAGAGCATTTTCAAAATTTCAGAATTTTTCTTGTTGAAATTTTATAAATTTTTGTCAAAGTTTCTTATAGATGGATAAAAGATTAGCAAATTATCTAAATAAAATATTTTATTTTGATGAAAAATAGAAAAATTATATACTTTTCAAAAATTTGGAAATATTCTAAAAATAGAAAAAATTCTTTTTTTCATAGATCTAAGAATTTCATAAAAAATTTTTACTAGATACCTAATATATTTCAAAACTGTTCTAGCCCAATTTCTCGATTAGCCCACAATTTAAAATATTATAGCATTTTCAAAATTAAAAATTTTTTTTTCATGAAATTATAGACATTTTTGTCAAAGTTTCTTATAAATGGGTGAAAAATAGCAAATTAACTAAATACAATTTTTAATTTCGATGAAAATTAGAAAAGTTACATACTTTTCAAAAATTTTCAAAAAATAGAAAAATTTATTTTTTTCATAGATTTAAAAATTCCATTCAAAATTTTTACTAGATAACAAATATATTTCAAAACTATTCTAGCCGAGTGTTTCGATTAGTCCAAAATTTAAAAAATTAGAGCCTGTATAACCTAACCGTTGAGCGCGAAGCGCGATTATGGCAATGAGAATATAATCGTCAAGGCCGTAGGTACTTTCAGAACCTTCTTTAATGTCAAATAATAATATTAATGGTCTGAAACAAAACTTTTTATTCTTACCTATGTATTTAAATTATAAAAATAAAATTAAGTTTTTAACCAAATATGAAATTAAAAATCTTATATAATTATAAAATCATTTTGGGTTTCGAAACTGCGAGAGTTGGCCAGTGGCCACCGTGATTTTTGACATGCAGGTGAAATAGGGAAACTTTGTTTTTAATTTCACGTTAATTTGGAAAGGGACATGTTTTTTTAAAACTATTTTACTAACGTGAATTGAGATAGAGCATTAGTTTTAATTGAGAGCATTGAAAATGATAACGTCGATTGATACTTTTTAACGAAATTTTTCAACTACTCATTCAATAGAAGTAAAAAAATTTAAATGTTGCAGTTTTTAGTTTTAAAAGTTCCCATTTTTTATTTAATTGCCAGAGAAAAATGCTTGCTAACCGGGAAATGATCGACAATTTTTTTCCTCGGTTAAAACGGCACCTTAACGAAGCATTTTCGAATGACGTTTTTTTTAATTTCAAACCTTAAGCCAGAAATGGCAAAAATTCTTTTATTTGTATAATATTTAAAAACAACTTACTTCTAGAAGAATTATTTTTAAAATAATAATCTGAACGTTGGAGAGGAATTTTATTATAGAATTTTTTTGTAAAATTGAAATAAAAGCTTTTTAAGTTAAAAATGAAAATGAAAATATATTTAATGTGAAACACATTGAGGGACCTTTTAAATCAAGTTTGTAAAGATTTAGCGATCTTCTAATACCGGGTTCACGAAAAAAGCGTCCGATTCCTGTTTCAATTTTAAAATAAATTTGAAAGCTTTTATTTAAAGTTATTTTGTTATACTCTCAATAATATAAAAAAATATGTAAAATTATTTGGTTTTTAACGTTTTAGGTGTTAAGTGGTAGTAAATAAACATTCGAAAATATTTAATACACAGACCCTTGAATTAAAAAATTTTTCATCTCACAATCATATTCAATTTAGAATCCTTTAAGTTCATTTAGCAGTTCTTAAATTGGTAGTCATGACAACATCATTGAGAATTTTCTGCTACTTCGTCTCAACTTATATCTTCTTATATCTTCTCTAACTTATTCTTGACTGCCCCGAAGAAAAATTCAATTATACAATTTTAATTGCCTTATTAGCAACGGCTGTACGAACTAATGTGAGTCTTCTCTTTTAGAAACAAATAGAGGGACGACACTGTAGCCATAGGTGCCATACTCTAAATTTATAAAACTGTTTCGTGGATTTTTTTCGGGCTTTCAATGTAGCTAGATTTCCTCACCCTACCTTGACTTTAGAATATGTTACATTTTTATAAATAAGCGACTCACCACCGACAGCTCCAAAAAAACCGCATTACCTTTCCGATGGCAAAAAATTCTGCATCGACAAACATTACAGCGATAGGAAAAGCATTTAGATGCTGCAATTAACTCCAGTAAGTCAAATATTTCAAGTCGACTCCAGTCTCAAAGTGTGCAAAACCTGCATACAATTATAGCTGCTTGAAATTTATCTGTTATTTTAACTTATATCCGAGTAATTAAATTCTGATTTTCAGTAAACCTGCGAATATAACAATTTTCTACTTGTGCCACTTTCAAAACAGCACAGCTATTATGCAAATAGACACTTGTTAAAGACGCTTTGAAGATAGCACTCAGAATTTTAATACGTTTAATTTTATTCCGATTTTGCACGAAAATGCATGAAAGAAGCTGTTGGAGAAACATTTTTGTTTCGGCGCTACTTCGAGAAAAACAAATCCCAATAGGTGCCAATTACAGCCAATTTGAATACACCACTTTCAGTTTTAATCCAAGTAATTAAATTCCGATTTCCACTAAAAATTAGCAGGATCTTATAATGTAGATAATCAATTTTAAATTGTTAGCCAGCGAAGGACACTTTGTAGCCTGTGTACTTTATATTTGAGTGTTACGTATCCTTCTTCGATTCCCTATAAAAACGTGGTGAACTGCAGAATAATTCTTCATCTCTGAAAAAAATACTTCCAGCAAATTTTGTCAATGTAAATTGAAAATTTAAGAATATATTTTTTCAGAATTAGCAGGTCTTATGTATGCAACTCAACCTAAAGAAGTGGAATTTGAACAGAATGACCATTCTAATAATGCTACGGGTCAGGATACTAATGTTGTGCATGAATGGCCAGACGGAGATGAAATTGAGGTTGTTCACATGCAATCGCATGCACTGGGAGAAGACGCTACATCAGCGTCATCTAATGTGACTTATCCATCTTCTGTTTCTTCTATTCGCCACAGTGAGAATAAATTTTCTTTTTCAAGTTTTTAATATGAAAGTTATCTCAATGATTAATGTAAACTTCTTTTCGAGACAAGTCCACGAAGTGTGTGAGGAACACAAATGAAGCCATTCCATCGTCTTCAAAAGGGCCCTCACTGAAAAGGAGAACAACCGTTCTTAAAGAACTGCCGAGCAGAATCGTATATTCTTCAGATTTTTCTGATTCGTCTGATTCTTCAGATGATGAAATGTATGGATTTAAAATGCCTCCGACGGAAACTAAACCGCTTCCTCCAGATTCATCAACGTCGACTGATTTCGCCAATCACGAAGACATCGGTGCAGATTCTTTTAACATAAATTCTTTTAAAAAATATATACTAAGTGGTGGAGACACTGTAATGTTCAAAGAATCCGGATTAAAAAATTGGGAAGTTATTCTCATAATTTTTGGAATTAGTACGAGATTCAGTCTTAGTTACAAGGGCCGACGTGCTCTCATTGAGGCAACTAAGATTTTTGCTGGACCTGAATTTGCCGTTTCGGATATCAGTGATTATTAATTGTCAACAATATTTGATCCTCCTGAAAATGTCATCAAATATCACTTTTATTGTGAAGTATGCAGTAAGGAATTATGAAAGCCCATGGCAAAAAAGAAACTTAAAAAACACAATATAGTTTGCAAAAACTGCTCAAAACCACATTCACTCTCCATGAAGTCACCTTAATACTTTCTTTCAATTTCATGAAAGTATCAGATCGCATCCCTCCTAAAAATGCAAACTGTTAAGGACGATTTATTTCAAAATGTACAGAATTTGAAACCACGTACAGATGGAGTCATCGTTGATGTCCATGATGAATTATTATATAAGAAAATAGCTGCAGATGTCCCTAGTGACTGTATACTTTTAACGTGAGTTTACAATACAGATAATGCACCTGTTAATGAAAGTAGCAAGCATTCGTTTGAGCCAAAACTAGCAGTTATTAATTAACTGTCTGCAAAACTGTGCTTTCGATATCCGTTATTAGGAGTTTTGTGGATTGGCAAAAAGGAACAATCTCCGGATATGATGAATACATATATGCTATCTTTCGTTGATAAACTGAATGTCTTAGGAACTGCAGGGTTTATCATGAATGTAGATGAAAAACCTGTTCGATTTCTAGTACGGCCTCTTTTTTGTACAGTCGATAGTGTTGCTCGTCACGTTTTGCAAAACAGAGTTCAGTTTAATGGATACTACGGATGTTCGTGGTGCAAATCTTACGGGGTTCATAAATTTGGGTGCATGCGATTCTTAATGGAGGAAGAGGAACCGTATCTGAGAACTCATAAGAAACATGTAAAGGACATGACAGCTATAATGAAAGGGACTGACAAAGAAAAAACACCGAATTTTTCATTGCCGCCTACCGAAGAAGAGGAAGTGGACATAGAAGATGCGGTGGTAATGGCACAAATGATAGAAGAACAAAGTGGAGCAGAAGACGAAGAAGACGAAGAAAAAAATGAGGAATTAAAAACAGGGACAACAAGAAAGAAGAAGGAGAAATCAATAAATGGCGTGAAAGGGTACTCCGTATTAACAAAATTAATAGGAACAGACATGGTATGGTCTTATCTTCATGGAGATTTAATTGGCACTGCACTTCACTTTTGGAAGACATAGACAAATTCAAAAAGTCTAATTCGACTCTCAAAGCAAGAGCAAGATGAAATAAACGAACGTCTAATGAGAATGACTCCGCCTCACGAAATCCACAGATTGGTACGACCATTAAAAACAGAGAAGTCTAAGTGGAAAGAATCTGAGTGGCGAAGTTGGTTATTGTTTTATGCAATTCCATGTTAACTGGAATTTTAGATGATTATGCTCTACAGCATTTCGCTTTATTCGTGAAAAGCATCTACGCATTACTAAAAGAAAATATAACTGAAGCAAAATTACGAAAATTTGAACTGATCTTCTCGTATTTGTCTGCTTTTTCGAAATTCTCCATGGTGAAAGATTTGTTACATTCAATATCTACACTGTAAAGAACTTGATTCAGTGTGTTAGGTATTGTGGTCCGCTTCGGGCTGGATCAATCTTTCCTTTTGAAAACGCGATTTACTTCCTGAAATGGCGTGTGCACAGACCGAAGGGCGTTTATGAACAAGTGTCGAAGAACACATTGCAGGCAACTATTTATCAAAGCCTTGTGCCTGAAATAGTTGAATCTCCTACTGTCCTTCAATACTGCAATTCATTATTTTCAAGACAAGAAGTTGCATCGTTTTCTCGCACAGATGACGTCGTCCTAATTGTAAAAGGTACAATTGATCCCACTTTACCTTCGTACAATGATAAGATGATCTTAACCTTTAGTAGATGTATCTTTTTAAATATGATCATTCACACTGAAAAGTATAATAAGCCCCTCAAAAATAAGAATAATGTATTTCGTCTTGAGAACAAGAAATTTCTTCAAGTTCTAAACATAATGCTTCGTAATGAAAACGCCTACGCAGAAGTTGCTTACTTCAAAGTAAGGAGTGTAATTGTGCGCAAAACAGAAGATGGTATCAAGGTCCTACCACCGATTGATTATGTTGAGCTAAATCATTTGTATCATGTTGAAAAACGTGAAAATAATGAAATTATAAAAATTACCGAATTGAAGAAAAAATGTGTACTCATTACGCTTAGCGATAAAATTTACATATCGATGTTACCAAACATTTTAGAAATCCAATAGAAGAGAACTTAGAAATGATTGATATTGTCAGAAGTTCCAGTTTTACGGTATAATTTATTGCAACGTTATCTTAGGTCTCGGAAATAAACTTTCAATACGTTTAATAGAATGTTCCAACAGAAATTTTTTACAGTGTATTCGGAATATGTAAATCAGACTTTACGAAATTTATTTCGAAAATATATTACTTTCTACTAAGAAACTTTCAATTTTGATCCTATTAGTTTAATCCCGATTTCCAATAAAGTTCCTGATAGAAACTCTTAGAGAAGCAATTTTAAACTTGTGTGCCATTCGCAACAAAGCTGAACCTGATACGTGCCTCGAAGAGCCAGTTTGAAAGCATAATTTTGAGTTTAAACTTTATTAATTTAAGCCTGATTTGCCATTAGAAACCTTAATAGAATCTGTTAGAACGGCAATTTTACATTTGTGCCATTCGTGACAAAGAAGTACCTAATAGATACCTCGTAGGGGAATACAACTTAAAAGCGTTACATGTTTCTGAATCATATTTATTCTAAACATTATGCAAATCGATATTTTTTCCTGATAAAAATTAATTCGTACACAAAAAATTTTTTCTACTGGAACCACGAAGTAAAATAAAAACCTTAATTTGTTTATTACAGAGTTTCGATACTGAAAAGCCTGGCTCGGAGTACTGACATTCCTGCCAGCAAAAGTAACACGAAAAAAGTGAAAAAATCATTTTCTTTGACGTTTTCTATATTATACTTGTTTAATTAAGTGTATTTATATATTATATGCTACAAATAAAAATGTCGCTCTTTGGCAGAAGAAATATGCATTAGAGCCTAATAAGATCCACATTAGAAGTTTCTACGCTCCAAATAGATGGCAATTAGAAACCGAATAGAAATCCGCTTAGATTGTCACTTAGGAGCCGATATGTAATCAATTGCAAGTACCGAATAAACAGCACATCTGATGCTAATCGAAGCCACTTTGCTAGTCACTACGAAACAGATAAAAACCAGTTAGAAACCGAATAGAAAAAACAATTAAGATCTACTTAGAACAACAGGTAATGCATTGTAAATACCGAATACACACCATATGAAATCCTAATCATAGTTACTTCGCAAATTAATACGCAACAAATAAATGTCAATTAGAAATCGAATAGAAAAACGATTAGGTTCCACCTAGGATCCAAGAAGTAGTGCATTGGGAGTACTTAATACACAAAACATCAGATCCTTATCATATCTTGTTCGAAAGTTTCTAGAAACCGAAAAGAAACCTATATCGAATGTGAGTATCAATGCCGCTTTTAAAGAAAGTAGGACCTAATAGAAGGCAAATCTATTAGGTTTCCATATGGATTCTATTAGGCATTTTTACTAGGGACTTGATTAATATAATCCCGATTTGCCATTAAAAATCTTAATAGAATCTCTTAGAACAGCAATTTTACACTTGTGCCATATATCCATGAGAAAGCAGTACCCAATAAAGGCCTCATAGAGCCACATTAAAACCAGTGTTTTGAGTTTAAACTTGATTAATTTAATCCCGATTTGCTATAAGAAATCCTAATAGAACCACAAAGAACAGCAATTTTACACTTCCTGCCATTCGTGAGAAAAAAGTACCTAATAGGTGCCTCATATAGCCTCTTCAAAACCATTATTTTCAGTTCAAAGTTGATTAATTTAATCGTAGAGCCCCTTTGAAGCATTATTTCGAGTTTAAACTTCATTAATTTAAACCCGATGTGCCATTAGAAATCCTGGAAGAACCTCTTAGAACAGCAATTTTTAACTTTTGCCATTCGCGAGAAAGCAGAACCTAATAGGTGCGTCATAGAGCCACTTCGAAACCATTATTTTAAGTTTAAACTTAATTAATTTAATCCCAATTTGCCATTAGAAATCCTAATAAAACCTCTTAGAACATCACGTTTAGATTTGCGCTATTCGTAAGAAAGCAGAACCTATTAGAAACCTTTTAGGGCCACTTTCAATGCAAATCTTCGAATTTTAATTTAATAAACAGAATTCCATTTGAACATTAAAAACCTCATAGAGACACGTAGAGAAGCATCTTGTACTTTATAATATTGCCAGTCGTGTTTTAAAAGCACATCAGTGCCTAATAGAGCCTCTTAGGAAAATAAATTCAAGTTAATTTTGGTCCCAGTAGCCGTATAATTGCGAATACAAGCCATTAGAAACCATATTCAAATATCAAGGCTCTTAAAAACCACGTAAGACCACATAGAAAGCTATCTGCATCCTACATGGCTTTAAACAGTTTCTATTGATAACCTATTATGCATTTTTACTAGGGTTGGGGGGGGGGGGCGTGTAAAATTTTACACAAATCTAATTCCTTCTTTGATGAGAATGTCAAAATCTCAAGACAATTTAACTAGCCCGAATTTTAATTGATACAGTTTTTAGGAATTTTTTATTTTAGAAAATGTTTTCCCTGGACGTCATTTCAAAATTTCTCAACCAATGAAATAAATTAGATTCTCGCTGAGGATGAAAGCGTATCAGAAACAAATGTAGAAGCGAAATTTTAGACCGGAATTTTTATTCCAATCTTTTTCTTTAAATTATTGTATTTTCTAGATCGCTATGCCTAGATCTGATTTTCAAATTAGCATTTGATCAGCCCCTAAAATTAGTAGTTCAATAAGTCCTTAGAATGAAGTATAAAAACAATTTTTTTTGGGTAAATTTTTTTTTATTTTTCAACATAATCTCCTTGGAGCTCTATACACTTG
>NC_046665.1:23559446-23562457 GCF_010883055.1 Belonocnema kinseyi | reverse complement strand
CGTTTATTCTCAGCTGAGAGCAAACGCAGCACCCATCTTGCCGATAGCTTTTTCATGCCTAATTTTTCATGTAGAATTGAAACAACTGCACCTATAGATATCTTTGTGGCCACAGCGTTATAAAAACACGTAAACTCAGAAGATGTGGACTGTGACTGCACCATATATCTAGTCGGGAGTGGTGCTGACTGAAAACATTTGATTCGGAGCGATTCGCGCGCCATCTGTTGGTCATTCTAAGGACTTATTGAACTACCCTCGTAGCATAAAAAAATCTCTAAGCAATTTTACTTGCCCGGATTTTAATTAATAATTTTTTTAGGGATTTTTTAAATTAAGAAAATGCTTTCTCTGGACCTCATCTCAAAATTTAGTTCGATCAACCACTGAAATAAATTACATATTCGCTGAGGATAAGAGTGTATCAGAAATAAATGTAGAAGCGAAATTTGGGCCGAAATTTGTATTCCATTTTTTTTTAGAAATTATTCTATAATTATTTATTTTACCAGGACTAAAAATTAAATTCATGCATTATTGTTAACTTATCGAGAAATAAAAATCTCTGAGTGTAATTCAAAGCTACTGAAAATGTTATTTTAGTGTATTTGTTTGAGGTATCATTCAACTTTAAATTATGATGTTAGAAATGAAAACACCAATTCCGTAAATTTAATTTCAGATGTAATATTTTCAATTGGATAATGTCCTATATTTATTATCGCTTGATCAAACTAAATTTTTAGATGTTGTCCCGAGAAAACATTTTATAAAATAAAAAAATTCTTTAAAACTTTAATTATTAAAATTCGGGCTATTTAAAGTGCTGCGAGATTTTTTTGATACACCGATACCATCAAACTAACATAAAATTTAATTTTAGGGGCTGAGCAAATGTCAATTTGAAATTCAGATCCAGATATAGCGATTTCGAAAATACAACAGTTAAAAAAGGAAATGAAATAAAAAATTCCGGTCTAAAATTTCGCTTCTACGTTTGTTTCTGATACACTCTTATCCTCAGCGATTATTTAATGTATTGCAATGGTTAATTAAACCGAATTTTGAGATGGCGTCCAGAGAAAACATATCCTAAAATAAAAAAATTCCTAAAAACTTTATTACTTAAAATTCGGACTAGTTAAATTGCCTTGAGATATCTTTCTTATTCTCTTATACTATCAAAATGACTTAAAATTAATGTTAGGGGCTGATGCAATGCCAATTTTTTAATCAGATCCAGATACAGCGATTTCGAAAATAAAATAATTTTAAAAAAAATTGGAATAAAAATTCCGGCCTAAAATTTTGGCTCATTAGGCAACAGACGAATTTTCTACCAAATAAACTGAAGTATTTTCAACTATTCTACTGAAAATTCCATATTGCTCGCTAGCCAGGGCCAGAACATAAACTAAAATCTGCCATAACCTATTCTAATTTTAATATTTTGATTGCAAGTTACATATCGTGGAAAACGCAACGAAACATAGATTCCGAATATAATATTTTTAATTTGCTTATTGCAAAACTATAATATTTTTATGTTTGGTATTTTATGCCTCATTAGGACAAAGGGGCCTCCCCCCTGGCAAAGCTGGAAACAGCGATCCCGCTCGATCAGAGACTTGAGGAGAAGTCGAGTGGAGAGGATTGTGCAACGAGGGTCTCAGGCGACTCGGTCTAACGGTCGGTCGCTATTTTTACGGCATCTCAGCTGGAGGGCGGTAATAAGGGGCGTTCACCTACTAGTCGTCAAAGATACACATTTTAGGAAGACACTCATATACCGTGGGCTGACAACGTAAATGGGAGCGTGATACGGATAAGGCCAATTTTTACATGTGATGTTCGTCTGATGATGAGGAACGTAAAAATGGGTGTCTGGCAGGTGTGAGTGGATGCGTTCACCTGTGGCGACCTGTCAAAGGTGCGAATTTTTGGCAGTTAACTTACGTGACTCGGATAAGGTTGAAAATTGGTGTACATGTAGGGGCAGACATTAGAAATAGCACCTGCGCATTGCCAGGCACTTACCTGGATGTAAAAGTGTTGCCAGGCAGCTTCGAAGTCACCGGAAACTCAGGTGAAACTTCTTGAAATTGATTTTACAGGAAAAAGTTTGAATCAAAGGTTGGTCCACTCCCGGAGATGCATATTTTCATTGGTATATAATTTTTTGATAAAATTGATATATTTGGAGAAAACATCGATTAAAGAAATACCATAACAATAAAAAGTCCTTTTTATTGACAACAAGTGATTTTTTCAAAAATTATTAAAAGAAAAAAGGTACTCTATTAAAGGTATACTCCAAGATGAATAAGAAGTATTTGTTCAAAATGTTAATATTTACCAAGTTATTCGCATTTTCCCTTCTTTTTCCCATTTTTTCAATCACCTGCTGTATCTTTAGCAATTTAGAAGAAGGTGTGCTCAAAATTAGTACACGAATAAAGTAAGTCTTGTGCAAAGAATTGGCGTCAAACACTTTCAATTAAAACAATAACTTATTCTGCTATAAATAATCATAATCAGTGTCACGTTCTCAGCTTCTGATTATCGTAGAAAGTTGTAATAAAGATGAATATGATTATAAAAATTAAACAACAAAATCGTTTTACTTTAAAATACCCATTATTTATTATTGTTAAAGTTTATGTTTTGTCGTTGAGATACGTTCGATCTTTATTACCGTGACGAATGTCAAGTTTCCCAGACCCAGCGAGGGTCATTGGCGTAGGCATTACAAATTCTTGGTGGTGCATTTTTAATGCAGTTCTATACTCGGGGACACTATTATACTATTTTAAAATACAAATTGTTGAGCTTCATAACAATCAGAGCAATAAATTACAACAATTAAAGACAATAATATATTTAATAAATTAATAATAAATATAAGCGTATATGTATTAGGGTGGTCCAAAAAACGCCTTTCGAGCTATAAAGAAGCCCCCCCCCCCAGTTTCCGTTTTTGCAGAAAGAACATCCATAATGTCTTTTTTTTC
>NC_046665.1:23558342-23559346 GCF_010883055.1 Belonocnema kinseyi | reverse complement strand
TTGAATTTTCGAAAAATTGAACTCATGTTCCAGGACTTCATGTGAACGTGTCAGGCTTTCTAAGGATTGGAGATGAGTATCTACGAAATAAAATCATATCAACAACTTTTATTTCCATACCACCGTTATTATTATTGTCTTTAATTGTTGTAATATATTGCTCTGATTGTTATGAAGCTCAACAATTTGTATTTTAAAATAGCATAATAGTGTCTCCGAGTATAGAACTGCGTAAAAAATGGACCACCAAGAATTTGTAATGCCTACGTCAATGATCCACGCTGGGTCTGGGAAACTTGACATTCGTCACGGTAATAAAGATTGAACGTATCTCGAAGACAAAACATAAACTTTAACAATAATAAATAATGGGTATTTTAAAGTAAAGCGATTTTGTTGTTTAATTTTTATAATCATATTCATCTTTATTACAACTTTCTACGATAATCAGAAGCTGAGAACGTGACACTGATTATGATTATTTATAGCAGAATAAGTTATTGTTTTAATTGAAATTGGCTGACACCAATTCATTGCACAAGACATACTTTATTCGTGTACTAATTTTGAGCAAACCTTCTCCTGAATTGCTAAAGATACCGCAGGTGATTGAAAAAATGGGTAAAAGAAGGGAAAATGCGAATAACTTGGTAAATATTAACATTTTGAACAAATACTTCTTATTCATCTTGGAGTATACCTGTAATAGAGTACCTTTTGTCTCTTAATAATTTTCGAAAAAATCACTTGTTGTCAATAAAAAGGGCTTTTTATTGTTATGGTATTTCTTTAATCGATGTTTTCTCCAAATATATCAATTTTATTAAAAAATTATATACCAATGAAAATATGCATCTCCGGAAGTGGACCAACTTTTGTTTCAAACTTTTTCCTGTAAAATAAATTTCAAGAAATTTCACCTGAGTTTCCGGTGACTTCGAAGCCGCCTGGCAACACTTTTGCATCCAGGTAAGTGCCTAGCAATGCGCAGGTGCTATTTCTAA
>NC_046665.1:23553463-23558242 GCF_010883055.1 Belonocnema kinseyi | reverse complement strand
GCACCCATTTTTACGTTCCTCATCATCAGACGAACATCTCATGTGAAAATTGGCCTTATCCGTATCACGCTCCCATTTACGTTGTCAGCCCACGGTCTATCAGGTCTCATTTATCTTCTCAAGAATATCATTCCTCGTTCTAGCCTTCACTCGGCAAAATTTGTTTTCAACAGGGTATAGACCGGATTTTAAGTCTCTAAATCTTTTGTACACAATTTGGTGGGTGATCGTCAGATCATAAATATTTTAGCATCTGTTTCTATAGACTGAGTTACATGTTTTATATCTGTAGTCACTCGAGAAGGCAGAGGTAAAATCTAGAGGATAAAATATTACTGCAAAATTGAGGCTGCAGCCTTGAAAGTAAAACTTTAATAATTTAAACGCGCAGAAAGAGGGATTTTTGCCCTAGGAATTAACGAAGGCTCGGAAACTCGGAGACACTCGAAAAATAGAGTCAAAGATTTCATAAATCTGATACTACCCTACTGGGCTCTCGTGTAGAGAACTTAGCCGAATAAAATTCCAATCACTTTGAATTTTATTCTTTTAGAGTTGAATTATCGGACAAGTTCCAGAGGGCTTAGTATCTGGGCTTCTCCTCCTGATTCGCCTCTGCGATCTGCGCTTTTCAGACTCAAGACCCAGCAGCCGTTTTGCGACTAGGTTGATCTTTTTATAGTTTCACTTCCAGTTCTCCCTTCTCGATCTTACGTAACGTCGTCGGAGAGGGAGTTGCTGGAGTCTGGGCTATAGAGTTTCTCCTGTGGGATGCTGCTTTTCAGAAGGTTCACACAGGAGATGATACTTTTGCCTATTTTTAGACACCCCTTGTAAGCCGGTGAAAGCTGTCTCTACCCAGGAAAAAAGAAACGATTGAACTGGAGCACTTTGAAATGTGTATGTTAAAATTCCAGATTGAAAAAGTTGCATTTTAATTGTTTTGGGACTCTTGAAATTTGTCAGGTCATCAATATATGTGTCTGCAAAGATGCAGCATTCTACCAGCGTGACCTATCGATGGCCTGGATTGATTATCGGAAAGCTTTCGATTCGACCTCCCATAGACGTATCATCTGTCCTTTGGGAAGCTTAAAGGTTTATCCACAAATCGTTAGGTGCATAGAGAGATTGATGCCGCTTTGGAAAACCAGATTTACTATCTTATCTGGAAAAAATCGTGTGACAACTAACAAGGTCACCTTTCAGAGAGGACATTATTGCCACTATCTCTAGCACTTCGCAATTCCGATGGGTACTTGTGCGGCAAACCTGCAGATCGAAATTACAAGGTCACTCATTTATTTTACATGGACGATCTTAAGATCTATGTTAAAAACAAAGAGCAAATACAGATGTTAGACAAATGTTAGACAAATGGGTCAAGGTTTGTTTGAAGCAAGGAAAACTTAATGGCATCCCTGAAGATCGTGAGCTTGTTGATAGAAGCGCTATACGACACCTTTGCGCTGGAGATACTTATACATACCTGGGCGTGCTACAGATTCTCCGAAGCAGATACAAACGTCTCATCCGGCAGATTAGGTCTTCCGAACTGTCAGCGAGGAACAAAGTATCTGCAGCGAACATGCTTGCCGTCCCGGTAGTACTCTATTTTCAGAAATCACGAAGAAGAGGGCAAAGGAGCGTTTCTGTACAAAGCAATGCACGGTATCTTCCACAGAAATGTGGAGGATCAGTCAATGTCATGTGAGCTAACGTTTGATTTTCTTAAATCGCCCGGATTGAAGTCTGGTACGGAGGGTTTCATTTTGGTATGCCAAGACGGTGTCATTTCCACCTTAACATACCGTCGCCGCATTTTGAGCCAAGACATTCCCGATGATAGCTGCAGGGCGTGCCATACACACCCCGAGCATTTAGCTCATCTGTAAAAATGATTTTGTCGGGCGTTATTTTGGTGAAATAGATGTTGATAAGCAGGTAAGTTATAATAATTATAACCTAACCCTGTAATAAGCTTTGAATAGAGAAAAATTCATATTTTCAGATTTCAGTGTAAAAGTGAAAATTATTCTATTATTTTGTATGCGCGATTTTCACATCTGTCTAAAATGTCATTATAAGAATGGGATATCTCAGAAACTAATTTATTTCTATTTCCATAGCGGCCGCCGCATAGGTTCCTATTCCCCAAAAGAGAACGTGTTTTCAATATATTTAATTCCTTGTAATTGTACCGAAAGATAACCTCACAGAGATGTCTTCTATTCCCCAAAAGTGTTCAATTTTTTAAATGATTTAATTCCTTCTAATAAGTTCACAAAAAACATTTGTAATCAGTTGTTTTAATTCCTTCATGTGGAATATAGTTTTAAAACTTTTATTTTAATCAATTCAAGTTCGCCCCTCTGGAGTTAAAATTATTTTAATTCACGCACTTAAATCGATTTCTTTTATGCATTTTTTAAGACGTTTAAATAAATTCTTAAAATATAATTAAATATAAATTTTAATATTTTTCGAATTTATAAGTTATAAAAAGATTTAATAATGAAAAATAAGTTAAATAAATGCTTTCGTTCAATTTTACTAAATCGATTGAGAGGAATAGGATTTGCACTTTTACAGTCGGTTAAATAAGAGCGTGGTCACGATTACTAGCGATCGGGAAATGCGAATGCTGTAATTTTTTTTCATATAGAGGTCAGTATAGTCCTTCATGTTTTATGAAAAATAATCAGCTGACTATTCTTTTTAATACGAACCGAGCATTTGTCCAAAATGAGTGCCGCATACGCTTTGCGCTTCAAAGCAGTTTTTTTGTGTTCGTACCCTAAAGGTCCCAAAATGACCCAAGCGGCTGCTGCGAAATGTATGCAAAAGTCGAAACATTTTGTGAGTAAGTGGGTGAATCGTTTCAGAGGTGAAAAATGTCGATGACTTCCCAAATCGTGGTTCTGTCGAAAGTTGGCCTCGAAGATGCCAAGCCATTGTTGACGCTGAAGGTGATTGGACCTACCATTAATGTATTTGAATGAAAGTTTTCGATCAAATAAAACAATATTTGAAAGAATTTTCGTTTTGAGTCTTTTCATTTCCTCACAACAGTGAACACACTCTTATTTAACCGACTGTACCAGGGACTATTAGTGTCTTGAAATCAAAATTGGGTAGGGAGAGATTGCGCCAAAGCATTGTTTCTCCAAAACACGATTTGTCCAAAATCTGCTATTTTCAGAGGGCAAGACTTGGGCGCCTATTTCATAGTTGAGAAGAGAGACACGAGTACATAAAAAGCTGACGAATTTCGGTAATATACGCGCGGGTTTTCGTGAATTTCAACTACTGATGGAGCAGCAGAAGAGTTTAATGAAAAAATTCAAAAAGTTAATACGAAATATGTGTGCATATTGATTATAAAAATGGTATTGCTATCACAAATTGCGTGAATTAAATTAAATAATAATTCATCTCATGTCATTATTTTCACGGTAGATAATAAACAGGTAAATCAAATCATCAAATCAAGTTTCAAAGACAATCCACATATTTGTACGGAACTTTAAGTTACACAGTGGTGAATGATTAATTCCTGTTATGAATAAGAAATAAGAACATTCAAAGGTTACGTTATCGGCTTTTTCATAGGAAATTCTTATTTTTATGAAAAAAGCATCAAGTATAAAAGAAATTTCGCGGGTTTGAACAATTAAAGGTTACTTTTTCTTTTTTCATCAAAGAGGGGTATTTTAAAGAGAAATCATTACTTATGATAGAAAATGATATGATAGAAAAGTTACAAATTTTGACATTGAAAGGTTACGTTAGCGGTTTTTTCATAGCAAATTCTCATTTTTATGAAAATATAATTACGTATGAAAGAAAACTTACAAGTTTGAACATTTAAAGGTTATGTTAGGAGTTTTTGCAGGAAACTGGTATTTCAAAGAAAAGAATCATTCAGAGTTATTATGGTTTTGGCAAAAAAAATTTATTTTTAAACGGATCAAGGTTATGTTACGGTTTTCTTATAGGAACTCAGGCGGATCAAAGGAACCGAATAGAGCCTCTACAAAGTACCCGTAAAGACCCCATTGGGTCCTCATTCGGCTCCTTTTTCAAAAACTCGTAAAAACAGCAAAATCAGCTTTTAAATTGTTGAAAGTCGGATTCTACGTTAAAATTCCCTATAAAAGGTCACAGAATAATCGCAATAGTTCTTTTTGCAACGGTAAAAAGTTGAAAAAAAAAAAATAAAGAAGACGTATAACGCCTCTTGACTGCTACTTACAGGCGATGCGTTTGAAGTGTAGCAGTCAACAGGCGTTACACGTTTTATATTTTTTTTAAACCTTTTACCGTTGCAAAAAAAAACTATTGCGATTATTTCGTGACCCTTTATAGGGAATTTTAACGTAGAATCCAAAATTCAACCATTTAAAAGTTGATTTTGCTCTTTTTTCGAGTTTTTTAAAAAGGAACCGAATGGGGTCCCAATGGGGTCTTTACGGGTACTTTGTAGAGGCTCTATTTGGTTTCTTCGCTCCGCCAGAGAAATCGTTATTAAAAAAAATTATCATTACGTGCATAAATAAGTAAATTGGATAAATATTGAAGGAAATTATTTTACTTTAGAAATTGTTTTGTTACGTGAGAAGTCTGAATTTTCTTAACTAAATTTTCAACAAATTTGTAAAGTATAATTTTCTTTAGAAGGACTGTTTACATCTTAGTTCTAACAAAGATATTAGGTCCTGGATACGGCATGAGATTAGTTGCACCACATACCGGTAGTTAGCTTGACAGGCAAGTTTG
>NC_046665.1:23550370-23553363 GCF_010883055.1 Belonocnema kinseyi | reverse complement strand
AGTTCGGCCACATACTTGTAGAGGCGCGACAGGCAACCAAATATTCGGTCGCGCCAAATTATAGTGCATTTGAAATCCAAAATGGTAATCTAATTTTACTTTATAAGTGAATGAAAAAATAATTTTAATTGAGTAGAAAAGGTCTTGAAGGAATTTAATAACTCTACAGACTTTTTGAAATCAAAATTAGGCCCAAAATGTAGCAAAGAGGTTAGTATAAAATAATAATAATAAATTTGAATAAAAAAGTTTATTTTTTATTTAAGTTATAATGTTGTTTCGAACCAAAATTAAAAAATTGGGAGAATTTTCAAAATTTTGAAATTTTTTTTTTGAAATTTAAAAATTTTTTGTCGAAGTTCCTTATATATAGGTGAAAGACTTGCAAATTATCAAAATAAAATTGTTTATTTTGATAAAAATTAGAAAAGTTATATACTTTTCAAAATTTTGAAAATTTTCAATAAATAGAACAATTTATTTTTTTCGTAGATCCAAAAAATTCATTGTAAATTTTCACTAGATACCAAATATATTTCAAAACTATTCTAGCCGAATTTTTGATTTGCCCAAAGTTAAAAAAATTAGAGCCTGTATAACCTAACTGTTAAGCACCAAGCGCGATTATCGCAATGGGAACGCGAAGTAAATACATTGCCGAGCGCGGAACGAGATACATATATTATCGAGCGCGAAGTGCGAGAACCAACAATCGCGCGGCCTAGGCGCGCTCAAACTAGCGAGCGAAGCGAGCCGCACGCGCAGCGCGCTTTGAGAATGTGCCCGCGAAGCGGGAGGATTTTTTTTATAAGATAAGCCCTGATTATTTCTGCCGTCTTGGAGAAAAAAGTTACTCCCTAAATTTTGAAGTAAGGGTCATTTTCGCGTTGCAGCGTATATAGTACGTAAAGAAGACCTACGCCAAACCGAAGATAGTGAATTTCTTCACGCAAACGGCAGACTTGGCTTAACCCATTTTTCCCTCTCGACGGATTGTTTACCTTGGTGCACGGGGTATTTCCTAAATTAATTTTTTTACGTAAAAGAAGTCGTGTCTACTAAAAATTAATATTTTTTTCTCGAAGATTTAAAGGACCCCACACTAAATGTATGGGAAAATGGCTTTCGGTGGATTTAGCTGAAACTTTGTCATTTTTAAGGTTATAAGTGCCGGATGAAATATCCGTAAAGAAATCCAAACAAAATGGACAGTTTTAGCGCTATGCGGCGCTAAGCGCTCAAGATCAGTGAATAAAATGAATTACAACAGATTTTGTTACAAAAGCGATGTTAACATAGAAATCATGGTTCAGACCGTGGTCTGTTATATTTTCGCCTACACCGTTGACTCATATAGCGCGCTTCTCAAAACGATCAAACGCTAAGCGCCCAAAATTTTAACTTGACTATTTAATCTATTCTTTAAAGGCAGAAATGGAACTCAAAGGAACATTAGTAACTAGTGCGCACATACCGATAATAATATTCTACCCTTCGTAAGAGGGTTGAACGCTAAGCATTCAAGATCAGCGAATTAAACCAATCCTAGTAACTTTAGCGACAAATGCGATGTCCCTATAAGAATCACGCATCAGAAAGTAGTCAGTAGCATGTTTAGCCAAACCAATGAGTTATATGTGTGAGCACTAGTTACTAATGTTACTTTGGGGACCATTTCTGCCTTTAAAGAAGTGATTAATTTGTCAAGTTAAAATCTTGGGCCCTTAACATTTGATCGTTTTGAGAAGCGCGCTACATGAGTCAACGGCCTAGGCGAAAATATGACAGATCACGATCTGAACCGTGATTTCTATGTTGACATCGCTTCTGTAACTAAATCTACTGTAATTCGTTCTATTCACTGATCATGAGCGCTTAGCGTTCGGCACTCTTGAGAACAGTACAATGTAATTATCGGAATATACGAACTAGTTACTAATGTTGCTTTGGGTACCATTTCTGCCCTTAAAAAAATGATAAATTAGTCAAGTTAAAATCTTGGGCGCTTAGCGTTTGATCGTTTTGAGAAGCGCGCTATATTCACCTACACCGTGTAGGCGAAAATATGACAGACCACGATCTGAAACGTGATTTCTACGTTGACATCGCTTTTGTAACAAAATCTGTTGTAATTCGTTTTATTTACTGATCTAGAGCGCTTAGCGCCGCATAGCGCTAAAACTGTCCATTTTTTTGCATTTTTTTGTACGGATATTTCATCCGGCATTTATAACCTTAAAAATTACAAAGTTTCAGCTAAATCCACCGAAAGCCATTTTCCCAAACATTTAGTGCGGGGTTATTTAAAAAAAAGTTTGAAAGTGTAAAATTAAAAATGTAAAGTATTACAAAAATTTTGAATTTAAGAATCAAATCTCAAACAATTTAAAATTTTAACATTCAAACTTAATTTTGTTTTGATTATAAGGTTTTAATATCGCAAAATTGACAACTTTAAGCCTTCTAACTTGATTAAACTAAAAGTTATTGGCTTCCAAAATCTGATCATACCCAAATACAAACTCGAGTGAGCAACAGAAATAATTGTCGAGAATACAAAGTTCCAGTATATACGGCACTTCCCATTCTCGACAATTGACTCAATTTTCCTAGGAGCATTTAGAGGAGCGATATTAAGGTGCATGCGGTAGGAGTGACAGAGATGGTAATAAAGTACTCTTAGTGCCGCATTGTGCCTTTGAATGTAGGTCGTTCCCGCGTGTGTTGGACAACTAGATAGTATGTGAGCTAAATGCTCGGGATGTGCATGGCACGCCCTGCAGCTATCATCGGGAATGTCTTGGCTCAAAATGTGGCGACGGTATGTTAAGGTGGAAATGGCACCGTCTTGGCATGCAAAAATGAAACTCTCTGTACCAGACTTCAATCCTGGCGATTTAAGGAAAGCA
The DNA here is from genome assembly GCF_010883055.1 of Belonocnema kinseyi. Taxonomy (NCBI): domain Eukaryota; kingdom Metazoa; phylum Arthropoda; class Insecta; order Hymenoptera; family Cynipidae; genus Belonocnema; species Belonocnema kinseyi. The sequence continues at coordinate 23,550,454 of NC_046665.1, read as the reverse complement.
AACGTTAGCTCACAAGACATTGACTGATCCATCACATTTCTGTGGAAGATACCGTGCATCCTCTTATCTAGGAGCTGTTCACGA
>NC_046665.1:23547388-23550270 GCF_010883055.1 Belonocnema kinseyi | reverse complement strand
AGGCAAAAGAGGAGTGGGCTCATGGTGTCGCCCTGAAAGACACCTCTCTGAAACGTGACCTTGTTAGTTGTCACACGATTTTTTCCAGGTGAGATAGTAAATGTGGTTTTCCAAAGCGGCATCAATCTCTGTATGCACCCAACTATTTGCGGATGAACCTTTAAGGTCGAATCGAAAGCTTTTCGATAATCAATCCAGGCCATCGATAGGTCACGCTGGTAGAATGCTGCATCTTTGCAGACACATCTATCAATGAGCAGGTCCTCCCAACATCCGGCTACTCCTTTCTTCGAGCCTCGTTGTTCATACATTTCCTGCCACACAGGTTCAATTGCCTGAACAATCCTATGATTTAGGATTGCTGTGAATATCTTATAAAGTGTGTTGAGACAAGTTATTGGCCTGTAATTCTTCGGGTCAGCTAAGTCGCCTATTTTCGGCAGGAGTATTGTGTGCCCTTCCAACAACCACTCCGGAATCGGCTCTTCCGACTTCAAATATAAGGTGAAAATACGGGCCAAATGCTGATGGGTTGAAGAAAACTTCTTCCACCAGAAGGTTTTGATACAATCTGGTCCCGGCGCGGAACAGTTCTTCATCCCTCTTAATATTTTTTCACCTCCTCCGTAGTGATGGGTGGGCATTCTTTATTAGGTGTTATGAGGGCAACACATAGCTCCTTGAAGCTATTTATATCTTAAGAGTCTTTGTCCAGTCTATGCTGCACTTCGTAGACTTCTCTCTAAAATACGTCGACCTCCTCTGGTTTGGGTGGGTGTTCGACAGTAACTGGAGGGTCTTGGAACAGTCGAGATGAATCAGAGAGAAACTGTTGATTTTCTCTGTGCCACCTCTCCCTTCGCTCTAGACTTCTCTTAGCGTCAGATAGTATCCGTATTCTCTCAACAATATGCTGCCTGATGGTCAGCAGCTTTGACTTGTTAAATGTGTGAGAACGGGTGCGGAGTTCGCGCGCGAACTTTCGAACCTTGGCGGTAAAATTCCTACCAGATGTGATGTAGTCAATCACACACTGAATACTGGACGCGTACTGTCTTGCCCAGCCTATCTTTATGGAAAGTTGATGCAATCATCTGTTGGTATTATAATCAACCGTTGGTTTTGTTTTACGGTTCGCATCGGCCAAAGCTCTCACTGCATTATACACACAATAATTGATAGCCCAGAGGTCGGATTCTTCGGAAAAATGTCCACGAAGCTCGTCATCTATTTCAGCCAGATCTTTAGGCTTAAGAGAAACCTTGGTGTTGATGTTTCTCCGGGTGGTAAAGCATTGCTCATCCTCTGTTGGATGCCTGTCCGCGGTTGGTCTTATTATCGCCTCTCTTTCTCTGTTACCGGCTTGTTCTAGCTGTGGCAGAGTAGGCGTTCCGCTTACATAGCCCCTTTTTCGGAGTAGTTCAGCATGGTTTCGCAGACGTTGCTGCAAAAAGTGCGATAGCTCCGGGTGTTTCTCGCACCACAGAGCATGCAGCCGTGCCATGTAACCCCGTTCACGGGCCACACTCGCATCGTAGCAGTCTAGCAAGTCGTGATTCAGTCGCTCCGTCCACCCAATGGTTGCGAGATCCCGCCGATCCATCGCATTGAATCCATTTTCATTGGCTCCCCCAGCTCTAGATTGGTCGGCATTTCGTTGGCCGACCCACTGTCGGGAGTCTTGCGCGTTCTGTTGTTTTGAACCGCACTAACTACAACTATGTTTGGTGTTGTCATTGTTGTTCCCACGAGAAGCTAGGGAAAGGGGTTCGTCCATTCTTGTAGAGCCCCGCATGCAAGGATAAGGCTGCGTACTCTGAGAGGTCGCCCGATATCCCAGAGTCACCGTTCTAGACACCTCACCCAGGTGCTATTCAGCTTTCGGCACGGTTTTCACACCTCCGCTTGGGCAACACTGGCAACACTGGCCCTCGGATTTTGACGAGTTTCTCATGAAATCTACTAAATTTACGCTTCTTTTATTATGTATCGAAAATTCGCTTTATATTTGCGTACAATTGTCTAATCTTTCATCTACGGGCTTCGATTTAATTCTACACGCCTAAGAAACTCAAAATAACTTACAAGATTTAATTTTTGTTTTAATCTTAATCCTAAATATTCTATTGAAAATGCAAAATATTGCTCTCGGCAGCAAAGAAAAGTTCAATGACCTCTCGCACACGGAGTGCCAATAAATGAGGGTTATTTACAAGTGTCTCTTTAAATTCTCGCTTACTTGCTTTCGAAAATAGGAAGAGAGGTGAACCTTCTCTGCTAGATAAAAGCAGCAAACGAGATTTATGAGTTATAATTTTCGTGTTTTATTTAACTAGGCAAGCGTCAAGGTAAACCTTTAACGTCGACTGCAAATATCAACATGAAAATCACAAGATGCTCGATACAATAATTATTTTCAAATGTTCTCATGGAGAACGAAAATTTTGTATAATATAAAATTTAAAACTCTCCAGAAGAATGCTGAATACGAATTTTACTCCACTTCGGACTCTGAAATATCTCGACGAATAATATAAAATTTCGCAGTCGAAAATACCTCTTTTCGGTAAAGTCAAAGAATATTCCTTTATTTTAAATTAGTCGGGAGATGAATCGTCCAGGTCAGATTTTTAGGGAATACTCAGATGTGAGAAAAAATAGCAAGTCTCAGAGAAACTTGATATTTTATTTTCACAACGACAATGGCTTTTTCGGACAGGAGAGAAAGAGGATGAATCCTCGAGCCGTTCTTCCAATTCTCGCCCCCGATCCGAGCTTTTCAGCTGCGAGATCTTATCTCCCCTTTTTTCGGCTTTGCCGCCCTTTTTATACCCTCTCACTCCCACGCACTCTCAGACTAACGTAATTTCGTATGAGTGGGA
>NC_046665.1:23544221-23547288 GCF_010883055.1 Belonocnema kinseyi | reverse complement strand
ATATGTATATGTGTGTGTGTCTGTCTGTGTGTGTGTTTAACTGAATGATGTTCATTTTTCTCTGGCTTTTATACTGCATAAACTACTTATTAATATAACAAGTAATTGCTATACTTGGTTAAACGCAAAGATTTTAACTCCTAGATACGGCATGGGTCAGTAGTGGGGACGGCCGATATATATATAACTGCATTTTCGACTATATCGAGTTGCTGCCCTCTTCCACTTTTCACCGTGTCTATGGCAACCGCGTCCTACTAACACATTAGCGGGCGGGGTGGGGCCGGGGCGCTCACCGAAAGTTGTTGAATTCCAAACCGAGCGTGATTTTCTGTTTCTCGCGTTCGCCTTCGCCATCACTATAGCTATCTTTGCTATAACTGAGTCGGTCCCCTGGCTCTGTACGGTCTGTACGCCAAAAATGTTATGAACACTGAATTACCTAATTATATTCAAATTAAATAGAGTCTACAAATATTCTATTATTATTTTAAAATTTCGATACAATAAATAAATGAAAAAAAATTCTTTTCGCACTTTATAATTTTAGTGAAATTTCTAAATTTATTTTTTCAAACTAAACTTAAGATTTGAATGAAATTAAGATGAATTAAAAAATTAAATAAAATTTAGTTGAATTTAAAATTTAAATAAAACTTAGCTAAGTTCAACATTTAAATGAAATTTAGGTGGGTTTAAAAATTAAATGAAGTTTAGTTAAATTAAATTAATTTCTCGTCTGGTTTCTTTTAAAAGAGAAATTTTCGAGATACTGAGTAAATAAGTTTTAAACCAATTTAATTCGTACTTTAAGATTTATTGTAGTGCAATTTTAAAAATAACGTTGTAAAACTAAATTTAAAGATTGAATACAATTTAGATCATTTCAAAAAGTGAATAGATTTTATTTAAATTCAAAATTGAAGTAAAATTTATTTAAATTTATGTAAATTTCAGTTGAAATTGTAGATGTTGAATGGCGTTAACCGGTGTTAAACTTAAATAAAATCTAGTTAAATAAAAATGAAACTGTCATTAAATTTTAAATTTGATTGAATTGAATTCAGATATGTAGGTTGTTTCTTGACTTCAACGATGGAGAGCATTCAAATAAGCTGGAGAAATAAAAAAAAGTTCCCTTATTTTTATAATAATTAGTTAAATTCAACCAAAAAACTCAGGAAAGTAATTAGAACTCATAGTTCTCAAGTTTTTGGTTTGAAACTTTTCAGATGTCGACAATGTTAAAATATAAAAGGAAACGTTTAAACTTCAGCATAACTATTTTGTATGGAAACACTTTATTATTTCACAATTTTATTTTTAATTATAAGTATGTTAGCAATTGAATAATTATTCCATTCAAAATTATTCAGTTTCGAAAATTTGATTATAATTTCAAAGCCTTTGAAATTAAAAGATTTTTAATGAGAGAAATTTGAAATAAAAACAATTAACATTACAGTGTAATTATTTTCTTTTAGAAGCATAAAAATAAAATAATAATTGTTAAAAGAAAATAGTTTATAAATTTAAAATTCAAAATCTCAGTATTTGTCAATTTTCGAATATTCTTAGAGTATAACCTGTCAATTCAAATTATTTAATGTTTAACGTTTTAAATGAAATCACTTATGATTCGGCAATAGATTTTTTGCAGCTTTAGGATATAAATAATTTAAAACTGCAAAAAGCAGATTATTCAATGTGGACCCTCGTGAAAAATTGGAATAAATGTAAAGCCTTCGAAATCGAAAACTTTTTATAATGAGAAAAATGTTCAATTGAAAGGTTTTATTATATTTTCAATTTTAAAAATTCAAATTGAGTAATTTTATGAACAGAAATTTCAAGAATGGTATTATTTGGAAATTTTTTCATAGAGTTGATAAATTAAAAATGCAAGCATTAATATTTGTTAAATTTTGAATATGCCTGAAGTATAACCTCATAAATTCAAATCATTTAATTTTGAAAGTTTTGAACTAAAAATAGAAATGCAGAATTCTAAATGTTTGTATTTGGGTATTATCAGATTTTAGAGACCAGTAATTTTTAGTCTAATCAAGTTAGAAGGCTTAAAGTTGTCAATTTTACGATATTGAAACCTTATATTCAAAACCAAATTAAATTTCAATGTTAAAATTTTAAATTGTTTAAGATTTGATTCTTAAATTCAGAATTTTTTTAATGCTTTACATTTTTAATTTTACACTTTCAAACCTTTTTTTAAATTTGAATCTTCGAAAAAAAAAATATTAAATTTTAGTAGACAAGACTTTTTTTACGTAAAAAAATTAATTTAGGAAATAGCTCGTACGCCAAGGTACACAATCCGTCCAGAGGAAAAAATGGGTTAAGCCAAGTATGCCGTTTGCGTGAAAAAACTCACTATCTTCGTTTTGACGTAAGTCTTCTTTACGTATACGCTGCAACGCGAAAATGACCCTTACGTCAAACTTTAGAGAGTAACTTTTTTCTCCAAGACGGCAGAAATAATCAGGGCTTATCATATAAAAAAAAATTCTCCCGCTTCGCGGGCACATTCTCAAAGCGCGCTGCGCGTGCGGCAAGCTTCGCTCGCTAGTTTGAGCGCGCCTAGGGCGCACGACTGTTGGTTCTCGCACTTCGCGCTCGATAATATATTTATCTCGCTCCGCGCTCGGCAATGTATTTACCTCGCGATCCGCGTTCGGTCTTTGCATTACCCTCCACATTTGTGCACAGACCACAATGCGAAATTTTCTACATTCTATGTTAGAAACTATTATATCAAATGTCTATAACAATTTTATTGTGTGTACCTTGGTCTGGTACTGCTTATTCTGACATTGCAAAATAATGTTCACATTTGATTTTTCCTGATCCTAATAGGGCCCTGCTGTGGTTGTTTAATCATTTTCCCTTTTCTTAAGTGAAGCTGACCACTTTTTTTAAATTTGCCATTAAAGAATGTTCTCAAAGTACCTACGGCCTTGACGATTACATTCTTATTGCGATAATCGCGCTTCGCGCTTAACAGTTAGGTTATACAGGCTCTAATTTTTTAAATTTTCTAGGGAACATT
>NC_046665.1:23536621-23544121 GCF_010883055.1 Belonocnema kinseyi | reverse complement strand
GTATATATGTTAAGCTGAATGATGTTTATCGTCGTTTTGAGCGCATTTATTATTTATGAAAATAAAAAAAAATCTCCAGTTTTTTAGAATGTTATATTTTGCTGCTGATATTGTGAAAATAGAGATTATCTTATACCAAATATATAAATTTCTGGATTAATAACATTATAGATTAAATGAGTCCCATGCATCGCCCCCACTTTTCTGTTTTATTACGATCCGGAGGGGAATTGTCGATTAAACTAATCCAACAGATGGCACCACAAAAGGTAGGTCTGTCTTTTTCATTGAATTGCATTAAGAAAAAGCAAAAATAATTAAAAACTTGATGCTGTTTGTTAATAAACAAAAAAACATAGATGAAAAAATAAGCCTAACTATTACTAATTATTTAAAAAAAGAAAAAATCGTGAAAATATGTAGTTTAATATGAATAAAATTTAATTTTGAGATACATTTTGAAAGCAGTTCGAACTTTATATTTTTGTGATTTATTTTGCTCATATTATTGGGTTTATTATTTGTTAAAGTTAAACAAAATTATTTTTTGTTAAAATTATTAATGTAGCTAATGAAAAAATTAATAATATCAAAGACCTCAATGACAAAAATATTCAAAACATATAGATGATCAGAAGAATTAATAAAAAATGTATGACGTCTATTGTATATTGAGGGAATAATTTGGTAAAAAGTTAATGGAAAGACTAATAAATTCGAAGGTGGATTTAATATTATTTAATATAATGTATATATTTATTTAAATTGAACCGAATATCATATATACATTTACACAGTGCAATCATTTATTTGTTGCTTAATCTTGAAAGCTTTTTTCTCGCTGCATTCAACCCCTAAGAGTTTTATAAAAAAATTTTTATTTAAAGAAGATTTTGAATTAAATAGTTAATTATATTATTGCAAATCTCATTTCTAAAATGAACAGACTATAAACTATTAAGCTCTATAAACAAACGTACCGTACTCATGACGGTTATTAATAATTTTTCTACTCAAAGCATGGAAAAACTGAAATTTAATTTTGTACATAACAATTTTTTACGCTTTGCTAACTGATCAGGAAAACTTTAAAGTGTCTAAAATTAATGTTTAGGGAAAATACAAATAATTTGTTTATCATTCCATTTCTTTGTTAGAAAGAAATTTGATAAACAAATTAACAAATAGTCCTATTATTGGTAAAATTTTTTTGTGCTAAAAGTGCTTCACATTAATGTGGGAATTACATTTAATATCAAAAATAATTTAAAAGTTTATAATAACTATTGCTAGTCACAAAAATATGTGAGAAGCTAACAATAACCATTTTATGAATAATTCTCGTGAAAAAACATTCAAACGTAAGGTTTTATCAAAATTTTTATTTTCTTTAATCGCTACAATGGCTACGGATATTCTTAAAAAATGTATCTTTTATCATATTTAGTGGAATATAACAACGTACATGTTTAAAAACTATTTGCATAAAAAATATCCCAATGTTGGTACTCGTAGTAACACTGCATGCTAAGATTCACTCAATACAAAATCTTTTGACAATAATCCACCGACTTGGCCATCAAAGAAAATTTTAATTTCATAAAACCTTAAGTAAAAATATTCTGTTAAAAGAATTTTTAATAACAGTGGTTATTGTTAACTCTTCTAATATTTTTGTGACTAGCAGTCATTCGCCTAATAGCTTAAAACATTTTCAGTACAAAAAAAAAATTTCTATGCGAAAGGGCGAACATTTTAAATTTGTTTACCTAATTTGTTCAGAAAAATTTAAATTGATTTTTTTTATCAAATATTATTAAATATTTATTATTTTAAGGAATACCTGAAGTCTGGCCATTGAAGGAAATTATAATGTGCTAAGTGAATTGGTGGCCCCGGGTATGCCCAAATATTCTGTACGGTTAATTAAAGAAAAAATAAACAATACATTAGAAATTTGTAGTTATAATAAATTGAATTTTAAAGAACATTCATGTAAAAATAACCTGTTTCAGATATATTATTTTAAAAACTTGGTAACTTTGAATTCTTCTTGAAATTGGATTGAAAATGCTACAATGATAATCGTTTTGCGAGTTCAAAAATAATATAAAAACTGTCAAAAATTTGAAAAATAGTGTCATACAATTTTTCAATTATTAAACTTATGTGTAGTCTGAAATCAAAAAGTGTGCAAGAAAAAATTTAATTTATTTTTTAACCAAAATTTCCATTCTTCTAGGCATATATTTTTAAACTATTGAAAATGAACTTTAATATTTATTTAAATTGTTATTATTTATTCGACAAATAATCGAAATTCTATTTGATTATTTCCACCTTTTCCCACGTCTTCACTTAAATGCGAACTAAACTAGCAGAGCCCAATAAGAAAATTAAACTATTTTTGCCTATGAAATTTCATTATTTGCGATTAAAAGGTGTGCTTTCCAATTTTTGGTTAACTCTTTATTTTTTTTGTTGTAGACATTTAATTATTTTGTTGACAATTCTTCAATTTTGTTCGAAAGTCATTCTCTTTGGTTGAAAATTCGAATTTTTGATTGAAAATTAAACAATTTGTTTAAAATATGATGTTTCAAATAATTTGTATCACCTATTGTGATAGTATCTTTTGTATTACCTGCAATTCTCTTTCCATAAGTGAGAAATTAACATTCAGAATTCATAATTATTCAGAAATAATTTTTATTTCATAACATTCTTGGTTTATTTAAGGCAAATAAATATGTGAAACAGAACATAACATAACAATAAATTCAAACATAAATATGGGCATTGATATACAAACAGATGGAACATAGAACACATAAACAACTTTTTAGGAGTTCTCTAAACTACTGATCTTTGAAAAAAATGGTCTTTGTTAAATGGTGCCTTATTCTTATTTCTTCGTCGTTTTTATCAGTCGCTAATTTCTTCAAACGTAGAGTGAGGTACTTGACAATTATAAGCTTCATAAGGTGCGTCCGGTGATCGCTAAGAAAACTTTGATCAAACATGTGATCACTGTTCGAGTCTAGGATATGAGAAGGGATATTGCGAAATGTCATTATCGTCAGGTAATTTAGAACGCGCTCTTTCTTGAGGACATTTATAATTCTAAACTGCTTTTCGGCTATTTCGCATACCCTTCTGGCATCGAAAGAAGCGGACTTCAAACCTCCTCTACACTTTTCTTTTTGCAAAAGAGAAAGAGACGTTGTAGCTGTGATCTGCTTTGAACATATTCTACAAGTTTTAATGCGTTCAAGTTGTCGCACTATAAATCCAGCAATGTAGCCTATGACATCTTTGATATACTGCATATTAGCAGTCTTAAATACGTCTTCAGTGTAGTAGTCGTGTTAAGCAAGAATATCAGCAGACAGTGGTTCAGTTGTATGAATTTCAACAATACTGTCAAAACCATCAGTCTTTTTTCAAATTAGGGTGTCCTACATGCAAAAATGGTGTTTCATCTTGCATAGTACAATTTGCGAATCCAGATCCTTTTAGTTCCGTATGTATCAACAGTTTCTTGAACGCCGCTTGAAATTGTATCGTAGTGGGATTATTATTATTGCCACCTTTGCTTCTTACAGCTGAAAAGAATAGCTCCAGATGATCCTGAGATAATTTATAAGTAAGCAAGTAAAAAAAGCTGGAATTACCACTTGCGACGTACTCATCGTAAACACCCAAGACACGTAGCATCGTAATTATCAGTCACAAAAATCCAGTTTTTTGGGGGGATTCGAAAACTGATTTATTGCCGATTTTCAGCTCGGATATATATTGGATGTAACCCGAAACTTTAGAACGCACCTCATCAATGTTATTTTTATCAAATAATCTTTTGGATTTGTCTTTGCAAAATCGGTTTCTAGAATTTAAGAGATCGAAAATATTTAAAATCTGACAGAATTTGCTGTTGCCATGAGATTCTTGTATTTGCAATAGTTGTTCAATATCTTTCCAAGATATATTTCCCTTTTTCTTAAATTTAGGAATATTATCACAGTCATTTTCTTGGTTATCGTTAACACAGTCTATTTCGTAAGTTATATCAGTATCTCCTAAAGCGTTTCTTACTAGTTTAATCATGTGGCATGCATCTAAAATAATAAATTTTTTTTTCACTTGTTGGTTGATAGATGTAAGGCTGCAATTTGTCAACTTTACGATTTTTGGCTCCAAGAGCTTCACCCATTGTGATATTTGATGCTGTTCCATCAAATGTTAAGCCTATAGTTTGAATGCCAGCAGATTCTAATTCAACGAAACACTTTTTCATTAATTCCGCCCTTTGCTCACCCGTTAAGGAATGTATAAAAAAGTAACCTACTGCAATCTTTGCGTTTTCATTTACTCCAACTACCATAACTACCATCGCATTCGTTGCCTCTTTTTGCTCAACCTCATTCGTTTCAGACTCATCTTTTCTAGTAGGGATTTCGCCTCCAAAATCTTCATAACCTGAATGTTTCAATTCATCCCATTCTAAATGTCTTTTTATATGCATATCGTCCACTGTCACATTGAAATAAAGATCTTTATTCTTTTCTTTGGTTTTTTCGCTTTACTTCGTAAAGTTAATATTGCTTCAGAGCAAATACCAGGACTTCCGTCAACAAATTGGTACCACTTTCTTATAGTACTCGTATGAGGCAAACTCTTCAAAAAGTTATTTCGTACGTAGTCATAACCTTTAGGAGAATAAAAATGCAACGTTGTGGCGAACGACTTTAGAGCTGTTGGAAATGTCCCGTTCTTCGACCTGGTGAGCATTCGTCTCATTACCTCTTGAGCCACAGGAGGCATTGATTGCTAAAACAAATAAATTCGAAATACATGCAGATAAAATGAGAAATACAACTTATGAAAGTATAAATATTTCTTTCTTTCGTGTAAAATGAAGGATTATTTTTTAATTATTTCAAAACATCCAAGTATCACTTAAGCTTTCCCAAATTTTGTCTAAAGTAATCATTTTAAAATTTTATTCATTCATTAAAACCCTTTTAAATATTGTTAAAATTAATTTTTAAAATAAAAAAGCATTAAACATTATCCCAAAAACCTGAAACATTTTGTATTATATGAAAACCTTTACAAATTCTTAAAATGCTTCAAAGTTTTTTTGCGAAAATTTCTAAAATCTATGTATTCTTTTAAATCTTTTCAAGCTTTAAATTAAGGTTTAATTTTTTTTAACTAATAGTAATTAGTTAAACCTAATATTTTATTTTTCCAAAAGGAAAGAGTGCACTGACGTGTGTATAATATGCTCCCAAAAAAACAATAAATTCTATATTATTTCTTTGTGGCTTTTTGTGACCCTCCGTAAAATTATTAGTTTTTGGTTTAGTGGCGTTGGGGTCTGTAAATGATAAAAAGATTTAAAAATATAAATCTTCTTCGTCATTTACAGACCCCAAAGCCACAAAATAAAAAATTGATAAATCTATATTATACCTTCAGTTTCATAGCTGTTTCTTCCGTTACAAACTTATTCTTTTTTAGATCTGTCATTAGCGTCCGACATGACTTCACAATCTTCTTCAAGCGACAATTCCGCACTCGCTCAGCTTGCAACTGCTTCTCCAGATCAGGAATAGTATCTTTAGCTTCTTCAAAAACCGCTTTGGAGAGATTGGGTGAATGAGAAACATCTTCCCATTTCGCAGTTTTTATGTTTTTTAACTTTGTGGCACATTCATCATTTTTCAGGTTATCCAATTGAACAGAAGATCTCTTATATCAACATTTTTTATAATGCTTTGGCACATTAATATTTAAGATTCAAATTGATATTCTCAAATACTTACTTCATGCCCAACTTGTTATTACATGAGAGTCCTGCCAAACTTTCAACAGACATAATTTCATTGTCACTTCCATTTTCCAAAGTTTCTTTATCTTTTTCTCTTCCATCTGTTATTTCTTCAATTTTAAGCTGTTCCTTTTCGCAATAGTTTTCCTGTACATTTGAAGGTCCTGTCTCTTCATTTACAGATTCAATCTATATAAAAGAAAAACAACATATATTAGGGTGGTCCAAAAAACGCTTTTCGAGCAACAGGGCAAGACTTCCTCCCAAAAGATTCCATTTCCAGATAAAGAAAATCGATAATTTGTTGTTTTCAAAATTCGAATAATAAAATCCCATTTAATTAATTTGGAGAAATTTTTAATTTTCGAAATTTTGCCCTCATGTTCTAGAGTTTCATGGAAACTTGCCAAGTTTTTTTAGGAATTTAAAAGGAGTATCTACGAAATAAAACCATACCAATGACATTTATTTCCAACCCACCACCAACCTCCCCGCAGCGCCCCAAAAATGATCCAAAAATAAAACAAATAAATTTTACGTATGATTGTTAGTTTTTAGCAATTGTCATTGTCTTTTTCGAACAAATAATTACTAATAGGTAATTTGAATATTTACGATGACTTTTTAAACAATTTTCAATTGTTTAAACAAATGTAAATTATTTAAAAGATCATTTATTTCCCAAATTTTTAAAAAATAATCGTATTTTCTGATTGAAATGTAATTTTTCATTACTGTTTGGAGTAGTACATTTTTCTAAAAACATAATGTAATTATTTAAATAATTATTTATTGTCTATTTTCAACATTTCTAAAAATTGAGCCAGAGATATAAACTTTGTTTTCAAATTAGTACTCTATGATATATTTTGATAAATTATTACACATTTTTTATATATTTCTTTTAATGTTTAATGAATCTCTATTTCTTTAAACAATCTTTATTTGCTCAAGCAGTTTTGTTTTCATAACTAAAAAAATGAAATAAAATAGAACGCATAAAATTATGTTTCTGACTGTGCAGTGTATAGAAAGAATACATTTACCACTTTTTAACTATTTAAAGAAATATAATTTGTTTAAATAATTACTTCTCCAAAAATACTTTGAAAGTTGTCATTATTTGTATGTCTTCTATTTTATTTCATTTTTTTAGTTATCGAAAAATAAGTGCTCAAGAAAATAAAAATTGTTTACACAAATAGAAATTTGTTATACATCAGAAGATATGTATCAAAATTATGTAATTATTCAACAAAAAATAGCATAGGATAACAATTTACGAAGTTTTTCTTTATCATTACCAGCAGAATCAATATCGTAATCTTGTAGAACTAGTAACGCAGGCACTGTATGACGTGGAGATTTTTTCGGAATGAAGATACTAACTAACACAGCTGCTTTAGGTGAACTTGATTCTATCTCCTCATCAGTCAAAGAACAGTCTACCGCAGTAGTACCATACTTCAATTCCAATGCATCCAATAACGACGGCATGTTCAACTCATTCTGTAAAAACAAGTAGAATTTAGTCAAATATGCGGCAGATTTATACAATACACAATATAAATATAGTCTGCGTGAAAATGTTTAGGAATATCTAAAATCATATAGAGACATATATCCGCTAAAAATAGTAAAGGTGTTTTACAAAATGTAGCTTG
>NC_046665.1:23535084-23536521 GCF_010883055.1 Belonocnema kinseyi | reverse complement strand
CCCCCCCCCCCACCTTCTCCTATTTAATACGCAATATACTATTTAATTACTCTCCAACGTGTCATTCTAACCTCTATCTATCATTGCCTACGTATTTACAAACAAAAACACATTTGATGAGACGCAAAGAAGTTTCAGGCATCTTAAGTCAAATTTTGGATATATTTTTTTATGAAAAATAGTATACGCAATATACTGTTCTTCTAACGAAAGAGGAACGCATTTGGTTTATATTTCTGCCCATAAAAAAGTGTTAACTTAATGATGGATTTAAGTTAATTACTTGCAAAACTCTTTCAGAAGCCGACTATTTGAACGAATGTAAATCTTTCCGTAAGTTAGACAAACTAAAACAACATCTTAGTTAAATTTTGGATGAAGATGTAATCAATGAAGTTACATTTTCATCTTGGACACATACTGATGAAAGTTAATTAAAACCCCAAGTAGCTGAAAGTGATGCATTCGTAGAAGACTTCCGTAACAAACTTTTTAAGATCCAACCTCATTCATTTAATGCAAAACAACAATCACTGTTTATGAAAGAGCTTACAAATAAGCTACAAAAGGGTTAATTCTTATTTCAATTTGATGTTGCGGAGAACTTAACTTTCGTTGTACAAAATGCTATCCAATCCCAACATTAGAATAATGATCAGATAACCATATTTACTGTAGTTATTTACAAGAAACTACAAGAAAATGCAATGAGGGTAGAGGAAATAGCAGGGAGCAAATTAGCAGAGATAAGAGGGGGGAGATGAAAAGGGTATGCAAAACAATATTGAGGGATTGGGAATGTGTTGGGAATAAGAGGAAAAGAAGAGACGGAACAATAATATTGTAGTCATTGTGATGAAAATAAGAAAAGGGGAAAAAAGATGGACTTAGAGGACTTCTTTAAGAAAAGGCTAGGGGTGGAGAGTAAGCTGAAACGGGTATTTTCAATAGGATCGGCAAGTAAGGATGTGACATTAACGGTCGAAACTATTTATAGATCATGATTTAACTAGGAAGGAGAGGAAGATTCAGAGAAAACTGAGAGAGGTAGCGAGGAAAGAAAGGCAGGAAGCGATTAGGCTGAAAGTCGGGTATAAGAAGATTAGGGCTGAAGGAAAATGGTTAGTTTTGGATAACTGGAAAGGAGGATTGGTAGAGGAAGGGAGTTTTCGGAAAAGAGAGAAAAGATCCTAAGCTCAGGGACGAGAAAACTAAGATAGACACGGAAACAGTTTTGTTCGGGAACTTGGCGGGAATCAAAAAGAAAGATAAGGAGTTCTAAAGCTACATCTAAAAATTTTATGTAGTAGGTTTAATAGAGACGTGGGTAGAGGAAAAAAGAGGGAACAAATAGAACGGAAGGTATCGAGTAACTTTAGTTGGAGAATACATAATGCAAAAAGGGAAAGAAAAAAGGAAGGGAAAGGGGGGGGGGCG
>NC_046665.1:23521197-23534984 GCF_010883055.1 Belonocnema kinseyi | reverse complement strand
AAGAGCAGAAAATACTAGTACACTCTGATTCCGAACGTACAAGAGATTCGGAAATCGTGATCGCCAAACACATGAGCGTGAAAGATGCTCCCACTCCTGCGACGCATAGATTTCGGGGGCAATGGGCGAGAACGCACACAGCCTACTTCACGCATCGCGTGTGGCAATTCGACATCCATGATATTTTGAACGTAAGCATAACGAACTCGCTCAAAGCTTTGAAATGCGCAACGTGTTCCTTTGTTTTGTTTATGATATAATGTCATTGATCCCTCCAGTTGCGTAGTAAGTATTCAAATTTTTTTGAATTTGAAATAATAATGTTTTAATATTCAGAGGCTTCACAATCTAAATCTGTTTCGCGGACCTATGCTGCATATACCAAAACGCGAATTAAAAAAATTCATTAATAAAAAATGAAAGGAATTTTTAAGTTTCGATTGAGGGCTATTAACTGCATATAAAAAATGTTACAAAGAATAAAAAAAAAAAACAATTTCGAAAAAAATGTAAGGTAAAGGGTTTAGACCGCTGACCCTTCATTTTATTTTAATTAATATTTATGTATAACAAATTCTTGAGACTTGTCAACAGTTTCTCAAAATTGATGACACAGCCACACAAAAAAAAAGTTTCCAGAGCCAATAAAACGTGGAGATTCCTGCTTACCAGTTTTTTTTTATTGGACCTTGATTTTTCGACGAGGTTGAATTTTTCTATGTTGGCTACTTTGCATTAGAAATGGTTTTTGGAAGCTGATGAGTTAATCTTTTTACAGTTCTCATGTTAGAAAATATTTAGAATATTTCTGGTAAACGGCTTAACGGATATTAACAGCTATAACGTCATAATTGGTATTTATGGAACTATATTATAGAAAATTTTGTTTAAATTGGGGAAATTGAATTTATTAATGAAAATCTAATTTGTTTATAAACAATTGAAGAGTTTTTTTTATCCATAACAAATTTTTCAACTTATGTTGGTCTACATTAACTTTGGAGAGAAACGCTGGAAAAAATACTTTATAATTCTTGTAATAAACATAATTAAAAGATTTTTAAACGTATAAGCCCGATGAGACGCCCAAAATTTCGACGTTTTTTCATGAATTTTTTTATACATGAAAATAAAATGGGATTGCTTTGAAATTTAGGTATGTTTTTATTACTGTCTTAAAGTGTACAGAATTTTCTTTTACTTTATTTTACATAAATTTGTTTATGATTTTCTAAGTCAAAGTGGAGTCCTCGAAAAAAATTAGGTTGTCTCGGGGAAGCACACAGCCTTCCGTAATCATCTGAAACCAAAAATTCGAACGGATTATTATTCTTCAGGCTTGTCGCTAATGACTGAAACTCTAATATGCAAACATTTTAAAAAAGTAACAAAATGACGGACTTTGCAAAATTTTTTGTTCAAAATCGCACTTTTTTTAATTCTTAAAAAAAATTAATTTATTATTAAACAATTTAATTTTTTAATGCTTCTGTACTTAGGTAAATATGTTAAGAATAACGCTTTAAGATGTACACTTATAATAATAATTGTAAAAATGTAGTTTTTTTTGGGTCGCTGAGGGAAGGGTGGGGGTGGGTTATAAATGAAAGTTATTACTATGGTTTTATTTCGTAGACATTCCTCTTAAATCCCTAATAAACTTCGCACGTTTCGATGATGTTCATTAAATGAGATTTTGAAGTGCATTTCTCACAATTATAATTTCTTCATCAGACATATTAATAATGGATGGTACTGCGTCTTTTTTCAAATGTTTACTGTACACGGATATTACGGATTCTTTATAAGAATCTGCGATGAAATGTACGCTGCAGTCTCCAATGTTTTGCCACTCTTTCTCTAGGCAAATTCATTGCAGAACACCAGGCCTGCATTCTGTTCTCATCTTTTAATAGAAACCTCGGGATAAAATAACATAAAAATGCAATGGACAATATTTCTATAACATAAAAAACAATCATATGTATTGCATAGGTACAAAACTTCATATTTTGAGGTTTTGTTTTTGTTGTAACATTTTTTATTTTACTGTATACAATAACTTTACTTTCGTATGAAAACATATCCTCACATAAACATCTTGACAACGACCACAAACTACACAAGATGCCACCATTTTTTATATTTACTTACAATACATTATAATTAAATAAATTATAAATAAATCAATTCTTAACAGTGTGATAAACGTCATATTATCGGGGCACTCGCGACACAAAGCACGGTACTGTGCTGCGCCAAACTTCACCCAACGAAAATTTCCTCGACCAATCAGCTTTATCTAGAAAGAGATACGTCTACGTCTCATGTGTTTTTTCTCTCTCTAGAGCCCATTTCAGTTCTCCCCAAAGCGTTATCGGTCCATTTCTATATGTCGATGGCATAGACTTATTGTCAATAAAATGGCTACTGCATAAAAAAGAAGATGGCGATGGTGCCAAGGTGATCCATCAGGACTCGTTGTCTGATTGGTGGGTTCAGTATGGATTGTGAACCATTTATATGGAACCGGGAAAATATTTAATTTGATAAAAATAAATCATGAAACATTTAATTGCAGTAATAAAAGTCATATATGTATTTTTCAATCAAGTTAGGCTACGTCCGGATTAACAAAATGCAAAAGATTTAAAGGATATTAACCCCGAGTCAGGTCGACGAGTACCTACTCCGAGGGAATCAAAAGTTTTTCTGTTCTCATTCTCTCGTTCGCCGTCTCACGATCTTTTTAAAACTCCCTCTTCGCTCGCACTACTCTTTTCCCTTTTTCACTCACACATGCATCTTTTCACTCTTTCGCCCAATCATAGCACATCATTAACATACATAAACATGCGTCTTTCCCACGCTTTTTAATTATTCACAAATCGAACCCCTCTAGTTCTCCATGGTTGTGCCGTGTTTGTACTCACCATCTCAATATCAATTCTGAGAAACCCAAGATGAAAATATGTCGCCCAAGAAGCCGCTATCGCTAGTTAAATTAAACATACGCAAATATTCAGCGCCAAATAATATCTTTGTTGGTTCGTTGTTTGATCGCTAGCATTTAATTTCTTTTATTCGATACCTTAGTATAAACCTAACATCCGGACTTCGCCTTATCTTAAGACTAAATATGATTAAGACTGACATACAATAATTATTTCTTAACTTATGCGTCGTAAATCGTACACAAAAATTCTAGAACTTTTGCTGACCTAATTTCCTGCGATCTGAGATAATTATTATTAATTCCTAATTTTTTTATGTATTTTTCAAATTTGTATATTTCCTTTTTCCCGCGATTTTCTCTTGCCATCTAGTGACGAAAGAGCGAGCCTATAGTCGCTCGTAACACCTTCCCTCATATACATATAAAAAATTTTTAATAAAAAATTTTTTATACCTAAAAATTGGAAAAAATATCCTTCTTATGCCGCGTATGCGAAATATATGGAAACAATTTATTTATAAACACATGAGCCTTATTTCCTAAATACCGCATAAAATAAGATACACTCTCCATGGTTATGTTAAAATCAATGAGCGAGATACAGTCGCTCATGTCTCTTTCCTCCCTTATATAAAAAAAATATACATCTGTGCGTGTAACAGAATTAAAAAAATATATTTTTTTTGAATATATATAATTTTACACTTATTTTATTTTTAAAAGAAAATATATCAGTAATCGACTAATATGAATCATACGAAGATAGTTAAGTTTCATTTTGAGATTTTGCCTGATCTGGAAGAACATTTCGATCATGAAAAATCTTAATCGTTTATGGTCTAAGTTTACTAACATGAACAATTTTGTGTTTTCCTTTACCCAAATCTAATTCGACATTTAAATCGTCAAACATTTTCATAATTTTATAAGGCCAAGAATATTTACTATCAAGTTTTGAAGTTTTAATATCTTTCAAAAGGTAAACTTTATCTTCCACCTCGTAGTTTTGAATGTTTAACTTTTGATCGAAATATCTTTTGGATCTTTCTTTCGCTAAACGTAGTCTTTCTTTTGCCTGGCTTTGAGTTTCAACTAGTTTTTCTGGTAGCGTTTGTAAAAATAAATTGTAAGTTAATGGAACCTTTTCGTGAGCAAATTCTGTGGGAATTCTAGCTTCTTTACCAAAGATCAATTCATGTGGTGTAAACCCTGTTCCCTCGTGTTTTGAGATGTTGTACGAAAAAATAGCGAATCGAATCCACCTGTCCCAGTTGTTATTTGTTTCCTAGTTCGGTTTCAGGTAAAGGACCTACAATATCTATCTGAATTTTTTCGAAAGCTTTTGAAGGCGTGTCAGTGATTTTTATTGGCAATTTTGTTTTTATTCTAACAGTTTTATTAACCTTACATGTCTCACAGTTTCTTACAAATTCTCTAATTTGTTCGCGCATGTGAGGCCAATAAAAATTTTCTCGGATTCGTTCGTAAGTTTTAGTAGAACCTTTATGTACCAGATGAATGAAATTCTGTAATTATCTTTTTCCAGTTAGTTTCAGGTGGAATCTCTATTTCGCCATAACAAACGTTCATTTTATAATCCCCTTTACCAAATGTGTCTCGTAATTTATCCTCAATAACTTTCCAAGACACCTGATTTAAACCATTACCAACTCGTGAGATGCTAACGGATTGAATATTTAGTTCATCCATTGCATATTTAAGGCCTGTAATTGCATTAGAAATGTACTGAACAAGTGGTTTGGAATCGAAAGATTCCTTGATTATGAGAAAGAAGACACAGTATTCGCCATATTTGTAAACAATGACATTTCTTCCTTCACGATTTTCAAGAGTTTGCAATTTCAAATCATTGTAATTTATTCTGTTTTCATTCAAAAGTCTATTGGAAAGCATTTTCCACGAGAAACAATGACATTTGGATAGCGGCATGCTCTAAAACATCCTAAGCTTTCATGTAAATTTTTAGAGGGAGGTTCCAAACTACCAGCGCTGACCCCAAAAGAGGATTCAGGATTCATCTTATGCTCGTAAAATGAAACGTCATCGTTGATGTGGTTTACTGAATCTGAGGATGAATGATCAGCTCGAGAGTTCTCATAATCATAACTATCATAGTGAAGGTTCTTATCGTGACCGACTGTCTCAGGGTCATCCGCCGGTGCGGTGCAACCTACAACACCCGCCGACGTACCTGTGGCAGCCAATTCGGTCATTTCACAATCATAATCAATGCAATGAGGGTTCTTATCGCGACCAACTGTCTCAGGGTTAGCCGCCGGTAAGGTGCAACTCACAACACCCGCTGACGTACCCGAGGCAGCCAATTCGGTCGTCTCCCAGTCGCCGAAATCAACAGCCGTAACATAAACATTAAGCGGTTTATCCTCAGAGCTGGAAAATTCATCCCCTTCGTCAGCTGTGTCATATTCGTTATCTGAGTCGCTGATAAGCACGTTGCAGTGATAACATTTGCCTATTGTTACGTCAGGTAATAAATTAGTTTCATAGTCTATTTCGGTGTAGTCATTATTTTGAAAATGCTGTCCTATAAATTTGTCAATTTCGTTCGATGCCGGAGTGAAATTCCGCATAGTTAATATCTTGTGAATCCCGGAAAATTCAGGATCTAAAGGATCGAGACTATCATTTAATATTTCGGGGGGTGTGTCATCGTTCACGTCAAATTTTGTCTCTTTTTCGTCAACAGGGTTTCTTGAAAGCGCGTCAGCATTAGTATTAGCTGTACCCTTTTTATAGATTACATTGTATTCGAAATCTCCTAATTTGAGACGCCAGCGAAGCAATTTGGAACCAGGATTTTTAATATTGTGGAGCTTGAGTCCAATCAAAGCGGACCCCGCCCTTTAAAAGGTAAGATAACGGTTTTGAAATTGTTGAAAAATTGGGAATAAAACGACGGTAATATCCTGAAAGTCCGAGAAACTGTTTAATATTTTTTGTGTTTTTAGGTCGTGGAAATCTTCGAACAGCTTCTACCTTTTTAGGGTCGGGTTTAACCCCGTCACGACTAATAACATGGCCTAAAAATCCTACTTCTTTTCGAAAGAAGGAGCATTTTTCGGGCTGTAATGTTAAATTAGCATTTTCTAGACGTTGCAATAGAGTTCTAAGTTTTCGCGTGTGCTCCTCCAAAGAATTGGCATATATGACGATATCGTCCATATATACAAACAATTCTACCCCTTGAAGACCGACTAAAACCTTATCCATTAGCCTTTGAAATGTGGCCGGCGCATTCTTAAGGCCAAAAGGTATTCTATTAAAATGAAAATGACCAAAAGGAGTTGAAAACGCGGTTTTGTGTTTAGAATTGGGATCCATTTTCACCTGATGAAAACCAGATGCTAAGTCTAATATAGAAAAATATTTGGCGTTACCTAATTGGTCGAGAATGTGTGTAATGTTCGGGAAGGGATAAGCATCGGAAATGGTTTTTTCATTGAGTTGACGATAATCAATTACCATTCTCCATTTCTTGTTGCCGTTCTTATCGGGTTTTTTTGGAACAATCCACACAGGTAAATTGTATGGGGAATCAGAATCTTCAGCCAAATTATCTCTCAATAAATCACCAGTTTGATTAAGCATTTCTTCATTATGAATTTCGGCAGATCGGTATTGCCTAACGAAAATCGGTGCTTCATCTACAGTACGGATAGTATGTTCCATTGCATTAGTAGCCCCAAGTACATCTCCCTTGATAATGAATCGATAGGGATATTCAGAAAGTGGTCCTATCAAACTTTTTTTTCTTCCCCATTTAAGTCTGTAAAATGCAACAAATTTAGGACCTTATCTAGACGTTCTTCATAGAGTTTAACCCTTTCATTTATATTTTCGGCAGATGAGGAGGGGGAAAATTTTTCATTAGTTTCAAATTCCTGTAATTCCACGGATGGTAAAATTATCTCTATATCATGGAAGGTACTATTTATTGCAAAAACTTTAACAACACCATCTGCTGAATTTACCAAATTTTCTCCAATGAAAACTCTAGTTCCTGCATTAATTTTCGTTAAATAACCTTCTTTTATTTCAGAATTAGTGACTCTAAGTGTAATTAATTTTCGTGTTCGTGCAGGTAATTTGACACTAACAGTCTGTATTTAATTAATATTTTCTAATTTTAGTCGTACCTCTTCATCTGAAAAAGTCATGGTGGCTTTATTTTCCCTTAAAAATTTCATGCCCAAGATTCCACATGAAAATATAGGAAAATTATTTTTAACTAAATGAAATATTGTATCCTTTTCTTTAATTTTAATGGTAACAGCTCCACGTGTTTTTAACATACCGTGACCAATTCCGGTTAAGCAATAAATTTGAGATTTATTTTTACGCAATTTACCTTTTATACATGTTTCTTTTAAAAGATTCAATTCGCAATCTGTATCAATGAGAAAATTAGCATTACCGGTATGAAAATGTTGAGAGTTTATTTTTACCGTTGGGGATCTTGTTGCACCCCCTTCGTTAATTGTAAGGACGGCCCTGAGGGTTGGCGCGCTGTCGAATTGTTCCCGCTCGTCGTGGCACTCTGGCGGCGAGCCTGTTGGGAGTTTAAAGGCATGTTAGGTTTTTCCGATTTTACCTCCCCTTCTAAGCATTCTAATTTCTTTTCCGCTTCCTCTGCCCTGCGCCTAAAACAGTTACGACTTTCGTACCCTCTATATTGGCAATATCCACATTTAATTACTTTATATGATGGTTCACCCCTTCCTCTACTTCGGCTCCTACTTCTCTTTCGTTTGGGCCCAGTTCTCCGAGGACAGTTTCGAGAATAATGACCATGTTCCCCGCATGTATAACAATCGATACTCGAGGCACGCGAATCATAATCGCTTTTCTGCCTTTGAGAACTACGTGGTCTCTTTTCTTTCTGAATATGATTTACCGCTTTATTTTTTTCATTATGAAATTTATCATATCTAGATTCACGAGCGGAAACATGTGTGTCAGAATTCGCTGCGCTCTTATTATTTCCAGAAATCCCGAAAACTTTATTTCGGTGATTTAAATCGCGTTCCGCTTCTATTGCTATATTTATCGCGTCTTGAAGAGAGGATGGATTTTCCAATTTTACCCTACTCTCTAATGCGCCCTGTAGACCTAATCTAAAGCAAGAAGCAAATCCTAAATCAAATTCTCGAATTTTGATATGAGCAATATCTGGAGGGGATTGTTCCTCAGTAATTTCTTTGATTTTATAGAATAAATCCATCGCTCTAGCAGCGTAGGCGAGAATTGATTCCCCCGAATTTCGTTTTAACTGCGATACCTCGGATTGAATTGGGAATAATGTCTTAGGAGTTCCAAAATCTTTTTCTAAAATAGCTACGAGTTCTTCTAGAGAATCAAACTGTCTATTTTGTAAATATATATTAGCTTCTCCTTTACTTTTAGGTTTTAATAACTTTACGAATATCGACCTGAGATTAGGATCTATGCTTTGAAAAGCAGACCTGCATTCTCGTGCAAAAGTTTGAATAGAAATATTTTTACCTGTAAACTCTGAAATTACATCAATTAGAACTTTTAGGGCTGTTACATCACTGCCTCTCATTTTACTACCTGGAAAGCTTAAAGATTTGCAACGTTCATTATCTCTCGAAGCTTCTTGCAAATATCGTTCCATCCGACGCATTTCTCTGAACCTTTCGAAATCTTCCCTTTCTTTCATTAGAGAGTACGTTTCTGGGGCATTATAATGTTGATAATTTCTAACAAACAAATTAGAAGGACCTACATTCTCAAATCGCATGAAAGAACTTTGCCTGTCATTATTCGCATTTTCCGCACCTAAACCTGATTGTAAACCATGACATGTAAACGCATGACATGAAATAAAATTTTAAAAAATTCCAAAATAAGCAACAACCAGCTGTTAATTTACACTAAACATTATTTTCTTAAAATTAATCAAACCTTATAATGACCCATACTTGTCAAAGTTGACATTGACGTTTCACACTTCACGAAACACAAAACTACTTCGGAAATGGCCATTTAAATTTTCACTCCGCGCACTGAATTTACACAAAATCTCCTCTTCTTCCTTTGATGACCCAACTAGGCTGCACAGTGCAGAACTCGACGATGACTGTAGAGTAATGGACCGCTATTCCCACGATGACCCAGAAAAGTGAACCTCTGCTCCCACGATGATCCAGAAGGTGAACCGCTGCTACCACGATGACCCAGGGAATTTGAACTGCTGCTTCGATAATGATGAATCAAACTGAATTGTATATTGGCAATTTCCTCAACAATTTAGGGAAAGTATGAGCATATTCAATTCGTTCAGTTCGCACGACTTCAATGATAAATTTAAATCTTTATATCAGAAATCTCTCACTTTTCACTGTGACACACGATTATTCCGGCTTCATATGATTGAAAGTTTATAATTAATAGTTAACAGTTTCACAGGATAATAGTTAATAGTTCTCAAAGGTTTTACGCGGCGTGACCACGAAATTTTGCATGTTAAACATATCGAATTTATTCCGGTCAATCCTATCCCGGACGAGCCGCCAATTGTAACAAGCTGAAATCCAGCTTCTGCTGGCTCATTGTCTGATTGGTGGGTTCAGTATGGATTGTGAACCATTTATATGGAACCGGAAAAATATTTAATTTGATAAAAATAAATCATGAAACATTTAATTGCAGTAATAAAAGTCATATATGTATTTTTCAATCAAGTTAGGCTACGTCCGGATTAACAAAATGCAAAAGATTTAAAGGATATTAACCCCGAATCAGGTCGACGATTACCTACTCCGAGGGAATCAAGAGTTTTTCTGATAAATAGAGATATTTCGGGTTTCACTCGTGTAAAAAACTACGAATTGTTTGCCGACGTTTCGTGAACATTGCAGTTCACATCGTCAGGGCTGACCTGAAACTGAGGAATCAGGTCATGATGTTCTTAGGTATACTTTCTACAATGCCTGTGATTGTGAGAGCGCCCCATCGTGGAGACTGGTCGAACTTGATTGGCCAATCAAGTCTTTTTTTTTTAAATCCGGGAGAACGGAAAGCCAAATCGGATGGTATTATATCCATTGTCCCTATTGATGTTATTAGGGTGTTTTAAGATTTCGATTGCTTCTCAATGTTTTCTTGGAAATTTGTTGTGTGCTTTTACAATGATTGTTGTTTCATCAAATAAAATGTTATGACCTGTTTCGATATGATGTTCAGCTAGTGCTGATTGCGTGAAGTGTTTTAGCCTGACTTTGCTTTCATGTTCCTTCATACGTTGGCTCACCGCTCTCCCGGTTTCTCCAATATAGACTTTGCCACAAGAACAAGGGATTTTATATACTCCTGGATCACTGAAGGGTGCCTTTTTATCTTTAGGGTTATTTATTAGTTGTCCTATTTTCGCAGGTGGTTTAAATATGGTTTGGATGTTGTGTTTGTTAAGAATTCTTCCTATTTGTTCTGTGACACCTTGGATGTAGGGTAGAGTGGTGGTCATTTTACTCTCTCTTTCTTCAGATCAGATTTTTTGTAAACTAATACGTCCAAGAAAAGCAATTTTCCGTTTTGTTCTATTTCCATGTTGAACTGGATATTAGGATGTAATTGATTGATAAAATCGAAAAACTTCTTTAG
This sequence comes from Belonocnema kinseyi, assembly GCF_010883055.1. Classification (NCBI taxonomy): domain Eukaryota; kingdom Metazoa; phylum Arthropoda; class Insecta; order Hymenoptera; family Cynipidae; genus Belonocnema; species Belonocnema kinseyi. Next base: position 23,524,363 of record NC_046665.1, on the reverse strand, counting down.
TTCATCTCGTCCATGTCGCCAGATGACAAATGTGTCATCAAAGTAACGGAACCAGAATTCTGGTTTAAGTTTGGCTTGGTTAAAGATTACACAAACAAACAAATTGATAAATCAATAAGAAAACACAATTAAAAAAGCAAGTCAACACAACCTACGAAAGAAAGAGAGAGTAAAATGACCACCACTCTACCCTACATCCAAGGTGTCACAGAACAAATAGGAAGAATTCTCAACAAACACAACATCCGAACCATATTTAAACCACCTGCGAAAATAAGACAACTAATAAATAACCCTAAAGATAAAAAGGCACCCTTCAGTGATCCAGGAGTATATAAAATCCCTTGTTCTTGTAGCAAAGTCTATATTGGAGAAACCAGGAGAGCGGTGAGCCAAAGTATGAAGGAACATGAAAGTAAAGTCAGGCTAAAACAGTTCACGCAATCAGCACTAGCTGAACATCATATCGAAACAGGTCATAACATTTTATTTGATGAAACAACAATCATTGCAAAAGCACACAACAAATTTCCAAGAAAACATTGAGAAGCAATCGAAATCTTAAAACACCCTAATAACATCAATAGGGACAATGGATATAATACCAATCCGATTTGGCTTTCCGTTCTCTCGGATTTTTTAAAAAAGACTTGATTGTCCAATCAAGTTCGACCAGTCCCCACGGTGGGGCGCTCTGGCCAATCACAGGCATCGTAGAAAGTATACCTAATAACATTATGACCTGATTCCTCAGTTTCAGGTCAGTCCTGAAGATGTGAACTGCAATGTTCACGAAACGTCGGCAAACAATTCTTAGTTTTTTACACGAGTGAAACCCGAAATATCTCTTTTTATCAAAATGAATCATCGTGAAAGCATAAAATTTATTATCAAGAGTTTTTCTGTTCTCATTCTCTCGTTCGCCCTGTCACGATCTTTTTAAAACTCCCTCTTCGCTCGCACTACTCTTTTCCCTTTTTCACTCACACATGCATCTTTTCACTCTTTCACCCAATTATAGCACACCATTAACATACATAAACATGCGTCATTCCCACTCTTTTTAATGTTTCACAAATCGAACCCCTCTAGTTCTCCATGGTTGTGCCGTGTTTGTACTCACCATCTAAATATCAATTCTGAGAAACATCCGGATTTCGCCTTATCTTAAGACTAAACATGATTAATACTGACATACAATAATTATTTCTTAACTTATGCGTCGTAAATCGTACACAAAAATTCTAGAACTTTTGCTGACCTAATTTCCTGCGATCTGAGATAATTATTATTAATTCCTAATTTTTTTATGTATTTTTCAAATTTGTATATTTCCTTCTTCCCGCGATTTTCTCTTGCCATCTAGTGACGAAAGAGCGAGTCTATAGTCGCTCGTAACACATGCGAAAATGAAGTTAGATATACATATATATCGTTCTCCCACTCCGACTTCCCGTGCCGCATCTAGGCTTATAATATCTTTGCTGCTAAGGATGGCGTCCCACACACTAGGTATTTATATAAATACACTTACATGATATAGATTCTTTATTTTTGAATTATACTGAAGCATTATTATCAAAACATAAATTATAAATAAAATCACGTGATATAATATATGAAATATTTAAATACAACTGTTTGATTTTTTAACCCACACATTTGCCAAAAAGTAGCTCTTGCAAAAATTATGATTGCAAACGAAATTTTACTGAGTTTATGAAATGCGTGCGCTAAAATTATAGTTATATGATTTTTTAAATAAATATTAACAAATAATTAATACAATACTAACATTAATACAATATTTTTTTAAGAGTTCATTATGATAGCTATTTATATTTCATATCATACGTCCTTTTTATTTGTGTGGGTTAATGTGCGTCGTTCTGTAGAAAAACGGGTTCCTAACCTTACTTTCTTCTGGATCTCATTTCGCTTTAAAATATCAAAAAAATGCTTATAGGCAATTCAATTCCATGTAAACATAGTCTTCAGGCCCCCTATATTTGAATTATATTGTGATAGTCATAAATATTAATAATAAATTCACATAATCTTGAATTTAAATTCGGCTTGCATTTGTCACATCTACAATTTAGTATCCACATTGACAGTCTTCTCTTCGTCCTAGTTGAAAACGGTAAAGTTCAAATTCATCCTCGCTTCTATTTTTACAAAACGGAGCACTGCAGCAGGCCATTTTTCTTATATTCTAAACTTAATTTTAATTAAACTATAAGACATGCTTCTCGTACTGTTTCCCACGAACTGTCCAGGAACCAGAATGGCGGTTGCATATTCCTGCCTAATATAGTACCCTAGGTACAGTCTTAATGCTAAAATGTGAACGAGTTTTAGTGATTTATATCTCCCCTAGGTGGCGTCTGTTTTGATGCTTGTGTGGTAGAAGGGGATGATCAGCAATATGTGATCATCGCGGACATGTAAATAATGAGTGAGTAATTATATTAATCACGTCTGTAAATTATTTAATTTTCTGTTTGAAACAAATTAACATCATTTTTAGTGTTAAATTGAAAAAAAGACCGATCTGTTCGGAGTGACACTCAACTGTTGGGCTTAATATCTCTGTTTAAATATTTTTATCATTTAGAATTATGGGAAGAATAATTTACACAAGCACACCATTTCATGCAATATCAAGAAATGTCGATTCATTTTTTATCATGCGCTATTTCATGTTTTTTTTACATTGCATAAAATGGTTTGTTCACGTAAATTATTTTTCCTGTAAATCTAAATAAAAAAATATATTATAATTTGCACGGAATGGTGGCGGCGCGGGGCGAAGGGGTTGCCGGTTTAGAACTGTAGTTTGTTCTATTTCCGATAGATGGCGCCACACCGTTACATTTGTGATGATCGCGTATCCCGCGCTCATCTAGTTATGGGATCATGTAGAACTCAACCCTTTTTGCATGGTAAAGAAGAACACCGCCTCACCATAAAGGCCTAATCGCTAAATTTAAAATTATATTTCGCAATTTTTATTATTTTTCTCAAACTCTCTTATCTTTCTATTGGCAAAAACGAGACAGGTGTGAGACAAGCCGAGAAAAGAACCAGAAAGCCTGTTTCTTTTCTCGGGTAAATGAATGCACTTAGAGTAAGTTAGCACATAAGACCTTACTTAATAGTTCCT
>NC_046665.1:23519870-23521097 GCF_010883055.1 Belonocnema kinseyi | reverse complement strand
GTGCTGATTGCGTGAAGTGTTTTAGCCTGACTTTACTTTCATGTTCCTTCATACGTTGGCTCACCGCTCTCCCGGTTTCTCCAATATAGACTTTGCCACAAGCACAAGGGATTTTATATACTCCTGGATCACTGTAGGGTGCCTTTTTATCTTTAGGGTTATTTAGTAGTTGTCCTATTTTCGCAGGTGGTTTAAATATGGTTTGGATGTTGTGTTTGTTGAGAATTCTTCCTATTTGTTCTGTGACACCTTGGATGTAGGGTAGAGTGGTGGTAATTTTTCTCTCTCTTTCTTTCGTAGGTTGTGTTGACTTGCTTTATTGAGTGTGTTTTCTTATTGATTTATCACTTTGTTTGTTTGTGTAATTGTTCTGTATTAGCATTTGTTTAACGTTTTGTAATTCCTTTTGTAAGTTATCTTTGTCTGTTATGGAGACAGCTCTGTATACAAGGGAGTTGATGACCGATTGTTTTTGAGATGGGTGATGGTGGGAAGAGGCATGTAAGCATCTGTTTGTATGCGTGGGTTTTCTGTAAACTTCATATCCTAATGTGTTATCAGATTTTCTGTAAACTAATACGTCCAAGAAAGGCAATTTTCCGTTTTGTTCTATTTCCATGGTGAACTGGATATTAGGATGCAATTGATTGATAAAATCGAAAAACTTATTTAGATCATCTCGTCCATGTCGCCAGATGACAAATGTGTCATCAACGTAACGGAACCAGAATTCTGGTTTAAGTTTGGCTTGGTTAAAGATTTTTTTTTGTAGATGTTCCATAAAAACATTGGCTATTACAGGTGAGAGAGGGGATCCCATTGCTGCCCCTGAGGTTTGTTCGTAGAATTGGTCAATGAACGAGAAGTAAGTATTATTGAGACATTGTTCTATCAAAGGTATAAGCTCAGAAGGGAAGTTTGTGAAAGATTTAATAATATTAATTGTATCTGAGATTGGCACTTTTGTAAAAAGAGATACTATGTCGAAACTCACTATGATGTCTTGGGGTTGAATGTGAATCTGTTGTATCTTTTTAATAAAGTCAAATGAGTTTTGGACGTGAGTGATGGAGTTTCCTGTAAAAGGATTTAGTTTTGCAGCCAAAAATTGCAGCCATTATATTTTGTAATAGCCAATGTTTTTATGGAACATCTAGAAACTAAAATCTTTAACCAAGCCAAACTTAAACCAGAATTCTGGTTCCGTTACGTTGATGACACATTTGT
>NC_046665.1:23516190-23519770 GCF_010883055.1 Belonocnema kinseyi | reverse complement strand
TTGTATACAGAGCTGTCTCCATAACAGACAAAGATAACTTACAAAAGGAATTACAAAACGTTAAACAAATGCTAATACAGAACAATTACACAAACAAACAAATTGATAAATCAATAAGAAAACACATTCAATAAAGCAAGTCAACACCACCTACGAAAGAAAGAGAGAGAAAAATTACCACCACTCTACCCTAAATCCAAGGTGTCACAGAACAAATAGGAAGAATTCTCAACAAACACAACATCCAAACCATATTTAAACCACCTGCGAAAATAGGACAACTACTAAATAACCCTAAAGATAAAAAGGCACCAGTCAGTGATCCAGGAGTATATAAAATCCCTTGTGCTTGTGGCAAAGTCTATATTGGAGAAACCGGGAGAGCGGTGAACCAACGTATGAAGGAACATGAAAGTAAAGTCAGGCTAAAACACTTCACGCAATCAGCACTAGCTGAACATCATATCGAAACAGGTCATAACATTTTATTTGATGAAATAACAGTCATTGCAAAAGCACACAACAAATTTCCAAGAAAACATAGGGAAGCAATCGAAATCTTAAAACACCCTAATAACATCAATAGGGACAATGGATATAATACCAATCCGATTTGGCTTTCCGTTCTCCCGGATTTTTAAAAAAGACTTGATTGGCCAATCAAGTTCGACCAGCCCCACGGTGGGGCGCTCTGGCCAATCACAGGCATCGTAGAAAGTATACCTAAGAACATCATGACCTGATTCCTCAGTTTCAGGTCAGCCCTGAAGATGTGAACTGCAATGGTCACGAAACGTCGGCAAACAATTCGTTGTTTTTTACACGAGTGAAACTCGAAATATCTCTTTTTATTATATAAAAATGTGTAATAATTTAACAAAACATAGCATAGAGTACTAATTTAAAAACAAAGTTTTATCTGTGGCTCAATTTTTAGAAATTTTGAAAATAGACAATAAATAATTATTCAAATAACTACATAATGTTTTTAGAAAAATGTACTATTCCAAACAGTAATGAAAAATTACATTTCAATCAGAAAATACGATTATTTTTTAAAAATTTGGGAAATAAATGATATTTTAAATAATTTACATTTGTTTAAACAATTGAAAATTGTTTAAAAAATCATGGTAATTATTCAAATGATCTATTAGTAATTATTTGTTCGAAAAAGACAATGACAATTGCTAAAAAGTAAAAATAATACGTAAATCTTATTTGTTCTATTTTTGGATCGTTCTTGGGGTGCTGCGGGGAGGGTGGTGGTGGGTTGGAAAGAAATGTCATTGGTATGGTCTTATTTCGTAGATACTCCTTTTAAATTCCTAAAAAAAACTTGGCACGTTTCCATGAAACTCTAGAACATGAGTGCAAAACTTCGAAAATTAAAAATTTCTTCAAATTAATTAAATGGGACTTTAATATTCGAATTTCGAAAACAACAAATTATCGATTTTCTTTACCCGGAAATGGAATCTTTTGGGAGGAAGTCTTGCCCTGTTTCATGAAAAGCGTTTTTTTGACCACCCTAATATACATTGTTTTTCTTTTGTATAGATTGAATCTGTAAATGAAGAGACAGGACCTTCGAATGTATAGGAAAACGATTGCGAAAAGGAACAGCTTGAAATTGAAGAAGTAACAGATGGAAGAGAAAAAGATAAAGAAACTTTGAAAAATGGAAGTGACAATGAAATTATGTCTGTTGAAAGTTTGGAAGGACTCTCATGTAATAAAAAGTTGGGCATGAAGTACGTATTTCAGAATATCAATTTGAATCTTAAATATTAATGTGCAAAGCATTATAAAAAAGGTAGATATAGGAGATCTTCTGTTGAATTGGATAACCTGAAAAATGATGAATGTGTTACAAAGTTCAAAAACATAAAAACTGCGAAATGGGAAGATGTTTCTCGTTCACCCAATCTCTCCAAAGCGGTTTTCAAAGAAGCTAAAGACACTATTCATGATCTGGAGAAGAAGTTGCAAGCTGAGCGAGTGCGAAATTGTCGCTTGAAGAAGATTGCGAAGTCATTTCGGACGCTAATGACAGATCTAAAAAAGAATAAGTTTGTAACGGAAGAAACGGGTTGAAGAACGGGACATTTTCAACAGCTCTAAAATCGTTCGCCACAACGTTGCATTTTTATTCTCCTAAAGGTTATGACTACGTACGAAATAACTTTTTGAAGAGTTTGCCTCATACGAGTGCTATAAGAAAGTGGTACCAATCTGTTGACGGAACTCCTGGTATACGCTCTGAAGCAATATTAACATTAGGAAGTAAAGCGAAAAAAGCCAAAGACAGTGGACGATATGCATATAAAAAGACATTTAGAATGGGATGGAAAGAAATATTCTGGTTATGAAGATTTTGAAGGCGAAATCCCTACTGGAAAAAATGAGTCTGAAACGAATGAGATTGAGTAAAAGGAGGCAACGAATGTGATAGTAGTTATGGCAGTTGGAGTAAATGAAAACGTAAAGATTGCAGTAGGTTACTTTTTTATACATTCCTTAAGGGCATGTGACACTCAAATCACCCGACCAAGCCAGTCCCAAGATAGAAATTTGTTCCCATATTAAAAAATAAAAGTTTAAAAAAAGCGGAAAAAATTTGGGGGAATATTAATTTACTTAAAAGGAAGGTGTATATTCTTGCGTGGAGTTGGGAAAGAATTTTTTTTTTTTTATAAAAATAGTCAGTGTTGGTAAATCTGTTCTACTTTATTGGTAACACCTGCTGTGTCGGTAACTGTATTTTTTTTTAATTCAGGCAACAGGTGGCGCTAGAGTTCGACTTTTGGATTTAGAACTTTCCTCATTCATAATTCCATTCAAAGTGAACATAACCTACAATCTCAACTCCATTTTAGACAGTTTGGCGCTATATTCAAATTTCGATATATCAAAATACAAAACTTTAATGTTTTGCTACTTCATCTATGCTTTTTTAAAAAATTATAATTATATTTATATCAGTTAATAAGTAGTATGCAACTCTCTGAATATTGTAAATATTAAAAATATTGTTTTATTATTTATTATATGAACGAAATAATATAAGTGCACACAGTACTCATGCGTTTAGCACGGAAAATCGTGACCTTTTTTGGGATAATTGAGAAGATAAAAAGGTAAAAATTTCCACGCATAATATTTTCTCGTATGACAAGCTATTATTTATTTACAACCTTATAAACAATGTATTTGCTAGACATTTACGCTCCCCTACAAGCCACAATTTTCAAGTTATCCACGATTACTTTTTTTCATAAATAGATCGAGAAATCAGAAATTTTTGGCAAACTGTTTTATTTTCTTTATTTCAAATTTCATGGATGATCAGACATATGGAATTTATCAAATAAAGGGTGTCACGTAGAGTGGTACCATCATGCACTAGTAATTTTTTTCTTCGAATATTCATGCATACCGCTTCTAAATTTGTTCAAATTTACAAAAAAATATATGCATTTTTTTTCTAAAGCGAAAAAATTATTATTTACATGTTTCGCAAGCCCCATAAAGTTTGAATAGTATATCTCACAAACAAGACGTTTTTGTAATTTTCGGA
>NC_046665.1:23514773-23516090 GCF_010883055.1 Belonocnema kinseyi | reverse complement strand
TTAAACAATTTTAATGAAAAAATTTAAAGTTTGGCCTTAATCCTACGAATCAATTTGTTTTTGAACTCAGAGAAGAATGTCTATCCGATGACTTTTTTCTATGTTGCTTTGTAAATTCATAAGAACTATCAATTGTTTAAACAATTTTAATTTAAAAACTAAGAGTTTGCCCTTTTTCCTACAAGTTAATTTGCTTACGGAGTCGACTAAGAATGTCTATCCGGTGACAATTTTCTATATTGTTTTGAAAATTTACAAGAACTTTTAATTATTTAAGCAATTTTAATTTAAAAATTAAAAGTTGGGCCTTTTTTCTACAAGTCAATTTGTTTTCGAAGTCAATTAAGAATTTCTATCCGATGACTCTTTTCTATATTGCTTTGCAAATTAACAAGAATTATTAATTATTTAAACAATTTTAATTTAAAAATTAAGAGTTTGCCCTTTTTTCTACAAGTCAATTGATTTACGCAGTCGACTAAGAATGTCTATCCGGAGACTCTTCTATATATCGCTTTGTAAACTTACAAGATATATTAATTATTAAAACAATTTCAATTAGAAAGTTAAGAGTTTGACGTTTATCCTACGAGTTAATTTGTGTTCGAAATCAACAACGAATGTCCATTCGATGACTTTTTTCTATGTTGCTTTGTAAATTTACAAGAACCATTAATTATTGAAAGGATTTCAATTAAAAAATTAAGAGTTTGCTTCTCTTTCTACGAGTAGGCTTCATTTGCCATAATTAACTACCATAGTAAGAATATCTTTCCGATGATTGTATTTCTAAATACAATAATTACAAATAAATCAGTGAGTCGCGCGCGTAAGAGCTTCTAGTTTATTTAAATAACACGTTCGTTCCACAACACTACCCCGGCACAGGTGGCACTAATCTCTCTTGCAATTACCCCAAGTGAAGATCCTCACAAAGTCGTCATGTGAGGTTTCCAACTTGGGTCTATTAGTATCCCAGGTCTTTTCTTTCAGGCGTCATTCACTCTACTGGCACTCTATTGATTAACTATTTGTCGCCATACTTTTCTGCCCTGGTATACTTCTCGAGCTTCTTTTGCAATGTGAAATAAATATTGTGTTTAGAATATGTACGCCTTTTGACTCGTGTCCCTTACCACGCCTTTGTAAAAAGCTTTTTGACACCTAAATACTTTTCGGGATAGACGCGTTGACATGGTCATTTCGAGCCAAAAAGCCTAAATTACTATGTATTTGCATAGCAATGCTATAATGTGCATTTTCTTTAGGGTTTTCAGTATTTTTCTTAGTAGGTCGTCCTATTTCATTCTCTGCATG
>NC_046665.1:23498894-23514673 GCF_010883055.1 Belonocnema kinseyi | reverse complement strand
GCTGATCCCTGTAGTGCAGGTTCTTATTTAGTGGAAATTTATTATTTTTTCACATATTGTTTGCTAATTGGAGTACATAAACGTAATTTACTGCCGGTTATTATCTTTTCCGAAGTTTGAGGCCGAGATTTTCATTCTACAAAAAGTTCTTAGATTCCAAAAATTTAAATGTAGAAAGAAAATCTGCCAAAAAATATTCTCAGTTTTCCTGTCTTTGAAAAAAATTTTTAGTGAAATTCCTACCTAAATCAAGTACATAAACGTACTTCATGTTCTTCTGATACTTTTTCCAAAGTTTTAGGCTAATATTTTATATAGAAAAAAAGTTCTTAGATTCAAAAAAAATATCCATTGTACGGATAAAATGAGGTCGGTAATATAGGTATTTCGCTGTGTCACATGCCCTTAACGGGTGAGCAAAAGGCGGAATTAGTGAAAAAGTGTTTCGTTGAATTAGAAGCTGCTGGAATTCAAACTATAGCCTTAACATTTGATGGAACAGCATCGAATATCACAATGGGTGAAGCTCTTGGAGCCAAACTTCGTAAAGTTGACGACTTGCAGCCTTACTTCAATCATCCAACAAGTGGAAAAAAATATATTATTTTAGATGCATGCCACATTATTAAACTAGTAAGAAACGCTTTAGGAGATACTGATATAACTCATGAAATAGACTTTGATAACGATAGCCAACAAAACGACTGTGATAATATTCCTAAATTTAAGAAAAAGGGAAATATATCTTGGAAATACATTGAACAACTATTGCAAATACAAGAATCTCATGATTTGTATGCAGCTACAAAAGTTCGTCCTAGACATTTAAATTGCTTGAAAGAGAAAATGAAAGTGAAATTAGTAGTTCAAGTTTTCAGTGCCAGTGTTGCAAGCGCCCTTCGATATCTGAAACGGAAATTGCGTTTTCCGGAATTTCAAAACTGCGAGGCAACAGCAAACTTCTGTCAGATTTTAAATGCTATTTTCGATCTCTTAAATTCTAGAAACCGATTTTGCAAAGACAAATCCAAAAGATGTATTGATAAACATAACATGGAAGAGGTGCGTTCTAAAATTTCGGGTAACATCCAATATAGTATATCCGAGCTGAAAATCGGCAATAAATCAGTTTTCGAATCCCCCCAAAAAACTGGATTTTTGTGACTGATAATTACGATGCAAAGTGTCTTGGGTGTTTACGATGAGTACGTCGCAAGTGGCAATTCCAGCTTTTTTTACTTGCTTACTTATAAATTATCTCAGGATCATTTGGAGCTATTCTTTTCAGCTGTAAGAAGCAAAGGTGGTAATAATAATAATCCCACTACGATACAATTTCAAGCGGCGTTCAAGAAACTGTTGACACATACGGAACTAAAAGGATCTGAGTTCGCAAATTGTACTATGCAAGATGAAACACCATTTTTGCATGTCGAACACCCTAATTTGAAAAAAAGACTGATGGTTTTGACAGTATTGTTGAAATCGATACAACTGAACCACTGCCTGCTGATATTCTTGCTGAACACGACTACTACACTGAAGACCTATTTAAGACTGCTAATATGCAGTATATCAAAGATGTCATAGGCTACATTGCTGAATTTATAGTGCGTCAACTTGAACGCATTAAAACTTGTAGAATATGTTCAAAGCAGATTACAGCTACAACATCTCTTTCTCTTTTGCAAAAAGAAAAGTGTAGAGGAGGTTTGAAGTCCGCTTCTTTCGACGTCATAAGGGTATGCGAAATAGCAGAAAAGCAGTTTAGAATGATATAGTAAATGTCCTCAAGAAAAAGCGCGTTCTAAATTACCTTACGATAATGACATTTCGCAATATCATTCTTATATCCTAGACTCGAACAGTGATCACGTGTTTGATCAAAGTTTTCTTAGCGATCACCGGACGCAGCTTATGAAGCTTATAAGTGTCAAGTACCTCACTCTACGTTTGAAGAAATTAGCGACTGATGAAAACGACGAAGAAATAAGAATAAGGCACTATTTAACAAAGACCATTCTTTTCAGAAATCAGCAGTTTAGAGAAATTCTGAAAAGTTGTTTATATTTTCTATGTTCCATCTGTTTGTATATCAATGCCCATATTTATTTTTAAATTTATTGTTATGTTATGTTCTGTTTCACATATTTATTTGCCTTAAATAAACCAAGAATGTTATGAAACAAAAATTATTTCTGAATAATTATGAGTTCTGAATGTTAATTTCTCACTTATGGAAAGAGAATTGCAGGTAAACAAAAGATACTATCACAATAGGTGATACAAATTATTTGAAACATAATGTTTTAAACAAATTGTTTAATTTTCAATCAAAAATTCGAATTTTCAACCAAGGAAAATGACTTTCGAACAAAATTGAAGAACTGTCAGAAAAATAATTAAATGTTTACAAATAAAAAATAAATAGTTAACCAAAAATTTGAAAGCACACCTTTTAATCTTAAATAAGGAAATTTCATAAGCAAAAATAGTTTAATTTTCTTATTGGGCTCTGCTAGTTTAGTTCGCATTTACGTGAAGAAGCGGGAAAAGGTGAAAATAATTAAATAGAATTTCGATCATTTGTCGAATGAATAATAAAATTTTAAATAAACATTAAAATTCTTTTAATAGTTTAAAAATATATGTCTAGAAGACTGGAAATTTTGGTTAAAAAATAAATTTAATTTTTCGTTGCACACTTTTTGATTTCAGGCTACACATAATTTTAATAATTGAAAAATTGTATGAGAATATTTTTTATATTTTTGACAGTTTTTATATTATTTTTGAACTCGCAAAACGATTATCATTGTAGCATTTTCAATCCAATTTCAAGAAGAATTTAAGGTTACCACGTTTTTAAAATAATCTATCTGAAACAGGTTATTTTACATGAATGTTCTTTAAAATTCAATTTATTATAACTACAAATTTCTAATGTATTGCTTATCTTTTTTTTAATTAACCGTACAGAATATTTAGGCAATACCCGGGGCCGTCAATTCACTTGACACCGTCCTGAAATAGATAAAGACAGGTCTAAGTTTCATATGTTTTTTCTTTCTCCAGAGCCCATTTCAGTCTCCCCAAAGCGTTACCGGTCCATTTCTATATGTCGATGGTATAAACGTTATTTAGCTTAAAAAACAAAACAAAAAGTAAAAACTGAAAGTTCTCGTAAATTCTCAATAAATTCTCACATTCTCGGTAACATACGGTAACGTTCTGCGTTGTCTTCTCCAAATCTTTGTTACCGAGAATTTTCTAACTCTAGACAGCGGCTTCGTTGGTATTCAGGGGAAAATTTAAGTAAGTATACGAGGTGTGTTCAAAATGTAAGATGACTTCAATTTTCGCGGGCTACGTACATTCAAGTTTTAAATTTTTTGTTTTGTTGTGTTGGTACACTCGTCACGATCATATGTTCACAGTTTTGACAATTTAGCTCCTGTTGTTTTTCTGGCAGAGGCGTAAAAGTTTAGAAGGGTTTGGTGTGCTCGGCGATTTTCTTCTTACGAAAAAAATGGAGCAAAGCGTTTGCATTAAACTTTGGGTGAGAAATGGAATCCAGTGCTCTAAAACTCTTGAAATGTTGACAGTTAAATACGATGAGTCTACTCTGAGTATGAAAAATTTGTATAAGTGGTACAAGCTGTTCCAAAAAAGCCGAGAGGATGTCGAAGACGAACCTCGCCCTGGACGTCCCAGCACGCCAACAACAGATGAAAACGTTCAAGCCGTGGAAGAAATGGTGTTGAAAAATCGCTGAATTACCATAAGAGAAGTTGCTGAAGATGTTGGCATATCGGTTGGCTCATGCCATGCTATCTTTTCGGACGTTTTGGGCATGAGACGTGTGTCAGCGAAATTTGTTCCAAAACTGCTTAATTTTGATCAAAAGATCCATCGCATGACCATCGCTCAGAAGATGTTGAATGAAGTCAATAATTATCTTGATTTTCTCAAAAGGGTTATAACTGGGGATGAATCGTGGGTATATGGTTATGACAGCGAGCCCAATCGTCTCAGTGGAAGCATCCTGAGTCTCCAAGACCGAAAAAAGCACGTCACGTTCGGTCACATGTGAAGGTTTTGCTCACTGTCTTCTTTGATTACCGTGGTGTAGTGCATCAGGAATTCTTATCATAAGGTTGTACGGTCAATAAGGAGTATTACCTTCAAGTTATGCGCCGTTTGCGAGAGGCGATACGCAAAAAACATTCGGAAGTTTGGAAAAACAATTCGTGGCTTTTGCATCACGATAATGCACCTGCTTATTCATCGTTGCTTGTGAAAGATTTTCTGACCAAAAACAGCACCACAGTCAGCCATCGCTCAGGAGATGTTAAATGAAGTCAATAATGATATTCACCGGATTTGGCCCCTAGCGACTTTTTTCTTTTCCCAAAATTGAAGAGACCCATGAAAGGACATCGATTTTCAACGATTGAGGAGATAAAAACTGCATCGCTGAAAGAACTCAAGGTTATACTACAAAATGATTATCAGAAGTGCTTCGATGATTGGAAAAAGCGTTGGCACAAGTGTATTATATCTGAGGGGGATTACTTTGAAGGGCACAACATAATTATTGAGGAATAAATGAATATTTTTTGAGAAAACCATAAAGTCACCTTATTTTTTGAACACACCTCGTATGTTATAACTGCAGTAAACGAGTTCAATAGGTGAAAATATTTAAGGAAGCTAGTGCTATAGTTAATGAGATTTAATAAGTTTTAACTATACCATTCGAAGGGAAATATTAACACAATTTCAAAACCCAAGCAATTGTGGAAATAATTAAATTACATATTGACAGAGACCAAAGAAAAAATAAGTTTCATCGTTGAAAAGGTAGTACCTTCCAATAAAAATACATCACAAGGCGGGAAAATATTAATGAGTGCAATTAACGAATTCAATATGTAAAAACATTTAAGAAAGTTAGTGCTATAGCTAAATCGGTTTATACGCCCATATATAAATCAATAAATGTAACTATTATGAGCTCAGTAGATAAGGTTAGGATAGAAAATTAAACTTAACCAATATACTAAGATAAGCGCGGTCGATAAGGTAGGACAGTTGGCAAAAAAATTCAAATAAATGAATGATAGTGGCGCAGTCTCTCGACGATAGAAAGACGTCAGGAATCTCCATTACCGGATGAGTTACGTTACAGACAGAGTTACATTACCGACTTAGTAATTCGGTCGGTTAATGGCGCTATCTGTCAGTGACCTAGCGAAGTAACATGGTAGAAATCTACATTACCAACCAAGTCTTATTACCGACTAAATTACTCGGTCAGTAAGTGGCACCATTTCTCGATGACCTAGCAAAGCAACATGGTAGAAATCTACATTACCGACCGAGTCACATTACCGGCTCAGTTCTTCGGTCGGTAAGTGGCGCAAAATCTCGGCGAGTCGTCAAAGCCACAAAGTAGGAATCTACATTACCAACAGAGCAGAAATCTCTTTTGGTTACAAATTTAACTATTTTTTTGAACACTCTTCTTTTTTGTACACAAATTCCGATTATTTAAATCAAATATTCGTATTTTAATTTTAAAATTCGACTATTATATCCTTGCTTCCGAATTAATCTCTTCTAGTTAAAAATGTAACTATTATGGAGAGAAAGCTCATTCTTTGATTAAAAAATTCGTCTTTTATTTTAAAAAGTCTAACATTGAATGTTGGTTTCAATTTTAATAGCTTTTGGCTATACATGGAATAGCTTTGTTAAACATTCTTCTATTTTGGACCGTATATTCGATCTTTCGAATTTAAAATTAGCCACTTACTTTGAAAATTATACTATAAAATTCCGGGTGCAGAATTAATTGTTTTTTATAAAAATGCAACTACTTTGTTGAACGCTCTTCTATTTCGTACAGAAATTTTGACATTTTCAATAAAAAATTTGTCTTTTAGTTTGATAATTTTAATATGGAAATCCGGTTTCAGAATGAATCTTTTTGGGTTAAAAATGCAATTACGTTGTTAAGCATTCTTCTATTTTGTACACACAGTGCGATATTTAAATTAAATATTCGTATTTTAATTTGAAAATTCTACTATTGAAATCTGGTTTCAGGACTAATCTCTTTTGGTTAAAGAAGCAACTATTTTGTTGAACATTCTTCTATTTCGGATAGAATATGTTGAATCTTTTGAATTGAATTTTTCGTCTTTAATTTGAAAATTCGGCTATTAAATTCTTGATTCCGAACGTATCTCCTATTGTGAAGAAGACAATTATTTTGTTAAGCATTCTTCTATTTTGTACACAAAGTCTGATCTTTTTAATTAAATATTCTCATTTTACTTTGAAAATTCTATTATTATATTCGGGGTTAAGAATTAATCTCTTTTGGTTGAGGATGGAATTTTTTTAAAACGTTTTTCTATTTTTTACAGAAATTTCAATCTTATTAATTAAATATTCGTCTTTTAGTTTGAAAATTCTACTGTTAAATTTTCAGTTCCGAACTTATCTCCTATGGTGAAAAATACCATTATTTTGTTATGCATCCTTCTATTTTGTACAAAAAGTCCGGTTTTTTAAATTAAATATTCGTACCATATTTTAATTTGAAAATTCTGCTATCAAATTCAAGGTTAAGAATTAATCTGTTTTAGTTAGAAATGTAACTATTTTATTAAAAATTCTTCTATCTTGTATAGAATGTTCGATCTTTTGAATTAAAAATACGCCTTTTAGTTAAGAATTAATCTCTTTTAGTTAAAAATATACTAGGCAGTCTGATAAGTCCCTGAAAAATGAAACACGGAGACGTTTTTTTGGCCAAAGTCGGTTTTATTTTTCAACATACTCTCCTTTTAGGTCGATACAGCGAGTCCAACGATTTTCTAACTTTTTGATACCGTCCGAAAAGTACTCGATCGGAAGGTCTCCAAAATACGCCTCAGTTTCAGCTATGAGCTCCTCATTTGAGTAAAAACGCTTACCGGTGAGCCATCTCTTTAGGTTAGGGAACAAGTAATAGTCGCTGGGGGCCAGGTCTGGTGAATACGGCGGCTGAGGAACCAATTCGAAGCCGATTTCATGCAATTTTGCTTGTGCAACTAAGCATGAATGAACAAGCGCATTGTCGTAATGATAAAGCGGTTTTTTCTTCTTCAAATTCGGTCGTTTTTCGGCGATTTCGATTTTCAATCGGTCCAATAATGATGAATAGTATGCTCCGGTTATGGTTTTACCTTTTTCAAGACAGTCCACGAATATTATGCCACGTGCATCCCAAAATACGGAGGCCATAACCTTTCCGACCCATTGTTGCGTTTTTGGACGCTTCGGAGCACTTTGGCCCGGTGGAACCCACTGTTTTGCCTATTGCGTTGACTTAGGAGTGTAGTAGTGAATCCAGGTTTCATCCATGGTTATCAATCGCCGCAAAAACTCGGTCGTTCACATTAGTGAATACTAATGCCATCTCTTAGAATTTTCAGGTACTTATCAGACTGCCTAGTAACTATTATGTTCAGGGCCGTGGCCAGCCGTAGCCCCCCCCCCCCGCTACCCCGAAATCCCGCGAATCCTAAAATTTTCCTATGGGTGTGAAATTTTTTAAAATTAAAACTACGTTTTGCCCCCCCCCCCCTAACCAAATATCTGACTACGAGCCTGATTTTCTTAAAAAATCTTCTATTTGGTATACAATGTTCGAGCTTTGGAATTGAATATTCACCCTCTAATTTGAAAATTCTACTATTAAATTTTTAGTTCCAAACTTATCTCCTATGGTGAAAAAGACAATTATTTTGTTAAACATTCTTGTATTTTGTACAGAAAGACAGATCTTTCCAATTAAATATTCGTATTTTAATTTGAGAGTTCTACTATTGAATTTTGGTTTCAGTTCTAATATCTTTTGGTTAAACATGCAACTATTTTGTTGCAAATTCTCGATTTTGGACCGAATATTCGATCTTTTGCATTTAAAATTCGTGACTCACATTGAAAATCCTACTATTAAACTCCGGGTTCAGAGTTAATAGCGTTTTTTTGAACGCAACGTTTGTGTTAAACATACTTTTATTTCGTACAAACAAGGCGGTTCGAATATTCCATCTTTTGAATTTATAATTCTCCACTTACTTTGAAAATTATACCATTAAATTCCATGATCAGGGTTAATCGCTTGCTTTAAAATGCGACTATTTTGTTGACCTTTCTTCTATTTTGTACAGAAATGTTGATCTTTTAAATTAAAAATTCGTCTTTTAGATTAAAAATTATACTATGGAAATCCGGTTTCAGAATTAACCTCTTTTGGTTTAAGCTGCAATTATTTTGTTGAAGATTCTTCTAACATTCATAAAAGGTTTGGTATTTTAATTTGAATATTCGTATTTTAATTTTAAATCTCTACTTATGAATTTGGGGTTAAGAATTAATATATATATTTTTTTAATGAAATTCTTTTGCTAAACATTTTTCGATTTTATGCAAAAATTCCGATTTTTTAAATATAAGATTTGTATTTCAATTTGAAAATTCTACGATTGAATTCCAGGTCCAGAATTAATCGTTTTCTTTTTAATATGCAACTATTTTGTAGAACATTCTTCTACTTTGGATAAAATTTTGATCTTTTGAATTAAAAACTCGTCATTTAATTTGAAAATTCTACTTTTGGATTCTGAGAGCAGAATTATTCTCTTTCTTTTTAAAATGCAACTCTTTTCTTCAAAATTCTTCGATTTTGTACAAAACGTTCGATCTCTTAAATTAAAAATTCGTCGTTTTATTTGAAAATTCTAGTATTGAATTCGGGGATCCGAAATAATTACTTTCGGTGAAAAAAGCAACTACACTGTTAAAAAAAGTCGCTGAGACACACCGATAATGGCACGTTTTTCGCTCTGCAACTGAAGTGTTTTATTCGATATCTCTATCGGCGCAAAGTTCGGTGTTGAACGTGAGAGCGTACCTTTTTTCTAACAGCTCGCACTGCCTGCATCTTTGTGATATCTACGTTCTACAGTTGCATTTGTCAGCATTCTGTATAATCTAAAGACGGCTTCATATCTAAACAGGGTTGTGCAGTGACGCGTTACTCGAGGTTTCTGACGTATTATACGTAAAAAATGTATTATGCGTAAAAAAACCTGTAGAAACGTAGTAGAGGTGGTGGACTCGGATAGAGCATAACATAACCTCACTTTTTTTAATTATGCTTATGTGTACTGACTTACATTGTTGTTGTTTATCAGAACTCCATTTAACATAAATATCACCAAGAATATCAAAACTGACACCACTCTTTTTAGAATTATTATTTTGACTGCTTTCATCTAATTGCATCAGGTTTTCTTCTGATGCGTTCATAATTATAACGCACTTTTTCCTGAAAAGAGTGTTGAAATCAGCGAAAATCCTTGAATAATTTTTTTATTTTTTATTTTTAAGATAATTGCAGTTCAGATGGTTTGAAAATTCACCTGCGGTTTCTTAACCTTTCTTTAGCCGTATTCGATAATATGCGGTTGCATCCCTGACAAAACGCAACATTTTTACCATTTTGTTCAAAGGAAGGATAATTGTTCCTAACATGAATTCCTCGGTCTGCTGTTTCTATTCATGGTCGAAGTTGCAGAATAATAACTTTTTTTCATTCACTTTAAATTTTGTGCATGCAACATAATACCACATATCGCTGCCGGTGCTTTTTTTAAGTTATGGCACGAAATATGAAACGTCGACGCCATCTTGAAGACGTATATTACGTTTTGTATAAAACTGAGGACGTAATATTACGTAAATTGCACGTGTATAGTTCGAGGAACTAATGTAGATAGCGCTTCCGGCAAAAATTGCCCGGTCCCTCAATGCCCTCAACCGGAAGATCGCGTTCATCAACTACTTTGCCCCTGCAATCTTCACCCGTCGAACAAGTCCATCAAATATTATTATTATTATTATTACACCATTAAGCCATTTCCCTTTCGGGGTAGGGGTGACTCACTCGGTAGAGGAAAGGAGTAGTGTGTGGAAGGGATAGAGATTTTTTAGATTGATCCAGAATTCTCGTGCTATTTAAGTAAATAACACGTTCGTCCGCAACACTGCTCCGACCCAGGTTGCTGATCAATCTCTCTAGCAATCACCCCAAGCGAAGAATCTCACGAAGTCGTTATGTAAGGTTCCCCACTTGGGTCCATTAGTAGCCAAGGTCTTTTGTTTCAGGCGTCATTCACTCTACTGACACTCTTTTTATTAACTATTTGCCGCCATACTTTCCTGTCCTGGCATACTTCTCTAGCTTCTTTTATGTCCGTGCATTTTTTCATGCAGACTCGTGTTTCTGTGATTTCTTATGTCTCTTCTCACTGGGGTCTCATCCACATATTCTAACCATTCTTTCCGCGGTCTACCTCTGGGCACGCTGCCATTTACTTTACCTTGATACACTTGTTTCGTTAGTCGTTTATTTGACATTCTCTCAACATGTCCGAACCATCTTAACCGATTTCTTTCCCATGTGTCTACTAACGTCTCTTCTGCACCACATTCTTTTAGATTTATCTCGTTACTTACTTTGTCCATCAGGGTTTTCCCGCATATTATGCGCATGAATCTCATGTCAATTGCGTTAATTTTACTCTTATCTTTTTCTTGATAAGTCCATGTCTCGCTACCGTATAGTACAGTCGGTACAAATATAGAATTACGTATTGCCATTTTATCTGTATTTGATATTTTTTTTACTTCTGACAAGGGAACCTGCTCTACCAATAACCTTTTTACCTTCATTTATTCGTCTATCTAATTCCTCATCTATCTTCCCGCCCCTAGTAAATAAGCTACCAAGGTATACGAACTTATCAACTTGTTCAATTCTCTCATCATTTAATAAAATATTGCATAGTGTTTTCTCACCCTTTCCTTCGAATACCATAGCTTTTGTTTTATTTGCGTTAATTTTGAGGCCCATGCTCTTCATGCTTGCATCTAGGTTATTCAACATTCTTTGTAAGTCTTCGATAGACACTGCCATAACAACCTTATCATCTGCGAACGCTAACCAACGTAGCCTTACTATTTCGAGATCCACAACCTCTTCGTCGAAAAGAGCCATTCTTAAACACTTGTCCATAAATAATATAAATAACCATGAAGACATAATCCATCCTTGTTTAACTCCTTGAATAAAATCGAAACAGTCACTCAATTTCCCATTCACCCTTAAACTCGCTTTGCTACCCGTATATATTGTTTTCATAGCTTGTAGGATCCATCCATTGACTCCATACTCTTTCAGGACTTCCCAAAGTTTACTTCTATCTACCTTGTCAAAAGCTTTTTCTAGGTCAACAAATGCACAGAAAGCTTTTTTTCCTACTCTCAAACTTTTCTCTGTTATTTGCCTTAAGCTAAATATTTGATCCGTACATGAACTTCCCGGCATAAACCCAATTAGGACTTCCCAAATCTTTGCTTCTGTTATTTGCATTACCCTACGCATAAGTATTTTTGAATATATTTTACTTACGGTGCTTAATAAGCTAATCCCTCTGTAATTATTGCACTCGCTTTTATCTCCCTTTCTCTTGTATATTGGTACGATAATTGCTTTTTTCCAATCGTCTAGGACGTCTCCCGTCGCGAAACATAAATTTATAAATTCGCACAGTCTATGTGGTATGGACGCGCCACCGTGTTTAAGCATTTCAGCGTTAATACCGTCTACCCCGGAAGCCTTACCGTTTTTCAAGTTCTTAATTATATCCCTAACCTCAGTGACACAGACTTTTTCAATTGAGTTTTCCATCGCATCGTGTTCAACATCGCAGTTGTGGTGTCCTATAGCTTCATCTCCGAAATGTCTCCTAAAATAATCTCTGAAAGCCTCTAGTATTCTGTCTACATCATATACCATTTCCCCCCTACTATTTCTCATGTTGACAATTTCTGTACTTTTGTTTCCATTCATTTTTTTTATAAAGTAGTTTCTTGCTTCCTTCAAAGTCGTTTTGTATTTTTTTTAATCTCTTTTTCTGCTCTAATTGTATCTTTACTTTCTTTAACTAATCGTTTAAGTATCCTGTTTTCGCGTCTATAATCATTTCTACGACTTAAAAATATAAAATACAAATTTTATATTGAGAATCGTGAATTATTATTTTCAATTAAGGATTCAATTATATAAATAAATTTTGCATCAAGAAAATTTGTATATGCGTAAGATGTACTTTCAAATTGAATTAAAATGTAATTGTATCGTTAAAAATATTTCTAGCTGCTACATCTTTTATGGAAAAAATTAGTCATTTTGCAATTAAAATGTACTGTCTATGAATAATATTATTTTGTTGTTTTGAAAAAGTGGCGGTAGAAATTCTACTGAATGAAACGATACCTTTGAAGAAATTAAAAGTTTGAATTGATAAACATATTGAGTTGAAATTTAAAATCATTATTTTTTTTAATAAATATGATCGTATACGATTATATTTATTTATTTATTTCTCTCATGTAGAATTAGCAATTTAGAATTTTTAGATGTATTTTTTAATTTTATAGGAATACCGCCTCCCTCGCGATTATTAATGCAAGTAAACAATAATTCGTAAATTTGTTTGTTTGTGTAATTAATTATGAATAAAATAAAAATGAGTACAATAAAACTATTTTATTTTTATTTGATTTTTACAAAATATTTTATAGAAATGTATGTATCTTACTATTTATGTAAATTATGTCCCGATTTTTTAAATTGAGATCCCCATAATTTCAAAATTGAAAAAATGTATTTGAATTTTACTCGAGGGGTTGATCATAATATATAAATATTTTGCCTTACATTTCTCAATTTAAGCTAAATGTCAGAAATTATTGAAAAGTTTCAAAAACATTTATCTCTTAATTGTTAGTTTGTAATAAAATAATCCGTTCAAAATTTGAATGTTGTGGTGTCAAATTTCGGGCAATTCTATTGCTTTTTCCATCATAAATAATAAGAATGTAATCAATTAATAAAAATTTGTATCGCTTTTTTTGGCGAATAACTTTTTTCTATCAATTTGTTTTTGTGCCTTTTGTTGTTTTTCCACAAATTTTTCATTTTCATTTTCAATGTGATTTTTATGATTAAAAAGAACACTACGTGTCCTATCAAAAAGTAATTCATAGAAAATTTGTAGCGCTTTTTCGGGTAAACATTTTTTATATAATCATTTTTTCTTGTTACTTGTATCATTCTTTCACTATTTTTTTTTTAGATTTTAAATGTTATTTTTCGCGAATAAAATAAAAAGTACGCATCCTATTAAGAAGTGATTATTAATGAATTTTTAAATCTTTTTTGAGACCACAATTTTTGTTGATTCATCTTCTTTCATATCCTGCATAGTAGTTTGACCACAAAATTGGATTTTTCATTTCTCATTATTTTTTGTGGAATAAGAATTAGAATTTTCGATTTTACAAGAAAATTCAAAAAGTTTTTATGATAATCGTGTAGGGCTTTTAAAAAGCAATGTTTTTCTTTACTTGCCTTTTTTTCATATCGCACGATGTTTGGCTTAAAATTTGGATTTTCGATTGATTTTAAAAATTATGAAAATGCTATAACTGAGATTTTTTGTTTGTATAAAAAAGAGACATCAGGATGAATTGTTTGGCTTTCTGAGTACTATTAATAGCCGTAAATAAAAATTTTAAGTGTACAAAAATGGTCACAACATTTTTTCAAATGCTCTAACTTTTGAATTTTTATCCAAAATGGTTGTTTAACGAACTCGTCCTTTATTTTCGGACTTTTCGGACCTTTCTTTTCTTATACTTTCTCAATCATAAATGATGAGAATAATAAAACCTAAAAGCACTTTCATTTTTTTTTATTAATTTTAGTTTTCAAATCATTTGAATTCTTTAAAGTAAAACGCTGTTACCTTTTTCTCGAATATTGATATTTTATCTAATATAAATAAAATTGAAAATAAAGTTTCTTAAGTATAGTCTCAATATACTTGTTCTCTGCCATTCTTTTAATTGTTGTCACTTTCGGGGGATGTCATGCTAAGAAGTATGGTTTGAACAGGGGTTGGGGGTCACTGGAAGAGAAGTTACGAACTTAGATAACATTTAGTATGCTTCCTTATTATTAACTTTAAAAGAATTGTTCTTTTTTTTCTCTATTTTTAAGAAACCCCTTTTTCTCATTTCTTTGCTTAACTGCTTTTTGGTAGAAAGTCTACTGTTATATTTGTTTAAAATTGCTCGTTTCTAATTGAAAATTCATGTATTTTGCTCAAAATTTGTGTTTTCTACCGAAAATAAAATTTCTGCGTTGAAAATTCATCATTTTAAATTAAAAATGCAACTGTTTGAGTCTACATTAATCTAATTTGGTTGATGATTTAGCAATTTGCCAAAAAATTGAACTATTCGTTTGAAAATCAAGTTTTTTATTTAAAATTAAACAATTTTTCTAACTAATAAGCTGGCTTAATGAAAATTGAAATTTTTAGCAGAAAATTAACTTTTTCCTTAACAAATCATATTTTTAGTTAAAAATTCAACCTTTTGTAGGTAAATCGTCCTCCCGGCTTTAAGATTCAAAAATGTTGTTAAAAATTAATATATTTTGTTGAAAGCTCGTCTTATTTTGCTAGATCATTAATATAATGCTGGAACATTCATTTATTTGGTTAAAAATGTAACTATTTTGTTCGCAATTGATCTTCTTTAATTGAAAACTAAACGACTTGGTTAAAGTTGAAATTTATCAATAAAAATTCATATCTTTAGGACTCACCTTGATCTTTGGGGTTGACTCTTTTGATGAAAATTTAAATCCTCACTTTGGTTGAAAATTAATCTTTTTTTAACATGTAACAATTTTTTTGACATTTTGGGTTTTTTGTTTTGTTCAAAATTTATTTTTCATCTGAAAATTTCAATTTTCCATTTTTGTTAGAAATTTATTCTTTATAAGTTTAAAATTGAATTATTTGGTAGAAAATTCATCTTTTTGGTCGAAAATTAATTTTCTTAGATTTTTTTACATCGTCTTTTTATTAAAATGCAATTGTTAAGGTCTAAATTAGTCTATTTTGATTAAGGATTTAACGATATGTAAGGAAATTAAAGTAGAGTTCGTTTGTAAATGAACTTTTCCGTTTAAAATCCATCTTTTTGGTTTTAATTAAACTGTTTGATTAAGCATTAAACCATTTTATTGTATTTTGTTGAAAACTCGTGTCTGTCAATTCTGTTTTTTTTTTAAATTATATTTTTGCAAGATTTACCTCTTTGGCTTAAAATTTAACTTTTTTTGTTGACAATTTGGTTCTTTCATGTTAAAAATTACTTTTTTCTCTGAAAATTGCAACTTGTCTATTCTTGATTAGAAATTGATCCGTTATAAGTTGAAAATTCAACTCTTTGGTAGAAAATTAATGGAATTTGTTAAAAATTCGTCTTTTTGGTAAGAAAATCAATCTATTTTGTTTGCAAATTCATTATATAATTCGACTTTATCTTAGGAATTCAAAGTGTTTCATATTGCATTCTAATCTATTGAAAATGAGTTTTAAATAATAACTGATACGAGGAATTTTATTAGCTGTAAAGCATAGTGTAAGTTACAAGTTTGAAATAATAAAAGACCCTGTGATCTTCTTAGTGACCTTAATTGTGGGTCCGGATGCAATAAGGGCACATAAAATTTTTTCGTGCGAAAACGAAGTCCCCTGGAGGCTTTAGAAAAAATTTTCGACTTTTAATTTTCAAAA
>NC_046665.1:23488506-23498794 GCF_010883055.1 Belonocnema kinseyi | reverse complement strand
AACTTCCCAGCAGAATTTGGCATTATTTTCGCGTAAGCCGACCGAGTTTTTGCGCCGATTCATAACCATGGATGAAACCTGGATCCACTAGTACACTCCTGAATCAACGCAACACGCAAAACAGTGGGTTCCACCGGGCCAAAGTGTTCCGAAGCGTCCAAAAAAGCAATAATGGGTCGGAAAGGTTATGGCCTCCGTGTTTTGGGATGCACATGGCATAATATTCGTGGACTATCTTGAAAAAGGTAAAACCATAACCGGAGCATACTATTTATCATTATTGGACCGATTGAAATTCGAAATCGCCGAAAAACGACCGCATTTGAAGAATTGCATGAAATCGGCTTCGAATTAGTCCCTCAGCCACCGTATTCACCAGACTTGACCCCCAGCGACTATTACTTGTTCCCTAACCTGAAGAGATGGCTCACCGGTAAGCGTTTTTACTCAAATGAGGAGCTCATAGCTAAACTGAGGCGTATTTTGGAGACCTTCCGATCGAGTACTTTTCGGACGGTATCAAAAAGTTAGAAAATCGTTGGACTCGCTGTATTGACCTAAAAGGAGAGTATGTTGAAAAATAAAATCGACTTTGGCCAAAAAAACGTCTCCGTGTTTCATTTTTCAGGGACTTATCAGACTGCCTAGTAATAGCCTTAGCTGCCGAGATACATCCCTATACGCCTTATATTTGTTTTGAATTTTGTTGGATTTTTCGATTCTTTGAATTATTTTTATAAACTATTTGGATTTCTTTGAAGTTGTGAATTTTGATGAGCATAAGAATTGCAAGTGGTTAACTGCCCTCAAAGTTTTAAAATTAAATTTAAATTAAATTAAATTAAAATTTATATTCTTCTAAATTTTTGATAAAAAATATATATTCTACTTTAATACGCAGTTCAACATTTTTTTTAAATTTGTCTTTTGTCTTTCTATTTTATAGATTTTTCTTTAAGACTTTCTAGACTTGTAGACATAAAACCACTTTTTTCCATTAAAAGTATGATATTTAATCGAAAAATAAAGTTTCAGGTCTTACTTATTTTGAAACAATAAAACTAAAATAAGATTTATTCTATAATATTCAGTGACATATTAATGACAGAATATTGGAAAAATTTAAACAACCATGGTTATGTATACTGTAATTTCAGTACCAATAACTCGAATTTTTTCGGTACATTACCAATTTGAATTTCACTCCATGAAACGATTTTATTAAAAAAGAAAGTTTTTTAATTAATAAAAAAAGGAATGATCCCAATAATTAAAAAAGTAAAAAATGAATCCTTTGTGGCAAGAAAAACATATAAATTTTAAAAAGTGCAAAGATACAATTTAAAACTTCTTCTGGCTTTTATTAATATTTATCTGAAAAAGATGCAAACAGAATAATTTGTTGTGATTCAAGAAAGATGCGTTATAAAATAATTAAAACCTTAAATTGCATAATTGACTAAATTAAATGTAAAATTTAATTGAAACTTTTCAGATCTTTGCAAAGCACAGTCTACTATAGTTACTGGTTGTTGTAATTATTTAAATTATGAGAAAAAAGGTTATACATTTGAAATAATAGAATTTTAATACAATTTTGATAAATAATTAAATGAGTAGTGAAAACATTAAATTTTTTCTCGGAATCAAATGTAAATTAACAATTTGACACTCCAGAGTAGTGTAAATATTACTTCAGTTATACCTTAATCATGCGGAACAATAATACAATATTTTAGGATTTAAAAATACACATAGAAGAAATTTATACAGTGAATTATTCGAACCTTCAATTCACTATT
Organism: Belonocnema kinseyi; assembly: GCF_010883055.1. Classification (NCBI taxonomy): domain Eukaryota; kingdom Metazoa; phylum Arthropoda; class Insecta; order Hymenoptera; family Cynipidae; genus Belonocnema; species Belonocnema kinseyi. Next base: position 23,496,992 of record NC_046665.1, on the reverse strand, counting down.
TTTGTAAAAATTATAGAGGAGAGTACCTAAATATGAGAAACCAACTCAGTTTGGTGTGATTGTCGGAATTCTATGTACTGAATTTAAAAGTATGGGTCATTTTAAAGGAAATTTAGTTTGTCATAAGAAGCTCAAATAAAAAAATTTATTAAACATTTTTTTATCCTGAAATTACAAAAAATGTAAAAAAGTGCTTTTTCCAAACTCGTCAAACTGTTCTCATAATATGAGATACCCCAGGAAATAGCTAATAAAATGTAAAATAAAGTATTATTTTTGATGAAAAACTTCATTTTATGTTCCCGAAGTATAAATTTACTGCTATTTAGATATATTCAGTTTTTGCAATAGTCCCAAACATTTTTGTAACCAATTTCCCCCGCGCAGCTACAGTGTTATAAACATCACAGGTATCTCATATTATGAGAACCACACCATGCAACTATGCACTTACTATGCCTGACCTGTACAATGAAAAACTTCAACACTATCGATATTTTCTTACTTAGTTATTCAATCCCCATCACTCCAGACAAACTTTACTGCTAAATACATATTTAATGAATAATAAATAGGGTTTAAAGAATTCCCTTCCAAGAATTCGACCACCATCGATTTCACAAAAAGTTCGTCTATAATCTTTAGAAGCCCAATGAAAAATGAAATATACCACGAAATTACTCTTTCTTCAAGGGCTACATGTTAGTGGTAGAACCAACAGAGTGAGTCTCTTAGTTTAGCTGATACCCTGTTTTCTCATATTACGAGAATATCTTATATTCGAGTACTCTCCTCTATATTTTGAAATCATTTTGAAAATTTCGCTACAATTCTAAAATATGACAAGAATTTGTTTAAACTTATTTATATCGTATCTCGAAAATTTCTCTTTTAAAAGAAACCAGACGAGGAATTAATTTAAATAAACTTCATTAAATTTTTTAATTTAACTAAATTCTGGATTAAAATAAAATTTATTTCAATTTTATTTAAATTTTAAATTTAGTTTCAAAAAATAATTTTTGAAATTTCACTGAAAATCGAAAGTACAAGATTAAACAAAAAATTATTCAGTATCTCGAAAATGTCCCTTTTTTAAAAAGAAAACGTAAAAGAAATGAATTAATTTTAACATAATAATAAATATGATAATTTTAGGCCCTCATTAATTTTAATATTTTCGGCGTGTAGAGACAGCCCCGTGCCTTTTTCGAACAAATAATTACTAATAGATTATTTTAATATTTACCATGACTTTTTAAACAATTTTCAATTGTTTAAACAAATGTAAATTATTTAAAATATCATTTATTTCTTTAAACAATCTTTATTTGCTCAAGCAGTTTCGTTTTTATAACTAAAAAAATGAAATAAAATAGAACGCATAAAATTATGTTTCTGACTGTGCAGTGTATAGAAAGAATACATTTACCACTTTTTAACTATTTAAAGAAATATAATTTTTTTAAATAATTAATTCTCTAAAAATACTTTGAAAATTGACATTATTTGTATGTCTTCTATTTTATTTCACTTTTTTAGTTATCGAAAAATAACTGCTCAAGAAAATAAAAATTGTTTAAACAAATGGAAATTTGTTATACATCAGAAGATATGTGTCAAAATTATGTAATTATTCAACAAAAAGTAGCATAGGCTAACAATTGAAAAAAAGTGGACATCTCTGACTCAATTATTAGAAACTTAAAAAACAATCAATAATTGTTTAAATAATTACATAATGGTTTTGGAAAAATTTACTATTCCAAACAATGACAAAATATTTAATTCTAATCATAAAATACGATTATTTTCTACATTTTTGGGGAATAAATAATTGTTTAAATAATTTAAATTTATTTAAACAATTAAAAATTGTTAAACAAATTCATGGTCAATATTCAAATTGTCCATTAGTAATTATTTGGTCGAAAAAGACGACGAAAATTGCTAAAAAATAACAATAATTCATAAAAATGTTGTTTTTTTGGGTCATATTTGGGTCGCTGAGGGGAGGGTGGGGGTGGGTTATGCATGAAAGTTATTACTATGGCTTTATTTCATAGACATTCCTCTTAAATCCCTAATAAACTTTGCACGTTTCGATGATGTTCATTAAATGAGATTTTGAAGTGCATTTCTTACAATTATAATTTCTTCATCAGACATATTAATAATGGATGGTACTTCGTCTTTTTTCAAATGTTTACTGTAAATGGATATCACGGATTCTTTATAAGAATCTGCGGTGAAATGTACGCTGCAAAGTCTCTAATGTTTTGTCACTCTTTCTCTAAGCAAATTCATTGCAGAACACCAGGCATGCATTCTGTTCTCATCTTTTAATGAGAACCTAGGGATAAAATAACATAAAAATGCAATGGACAATATTTCTATAACATAAAAAACAATCATTTGTATTGCATAGGTACAAAACTTCATATTTCGAGGTTTTGTTTTTGTTGTAACATTTTTTATTTCACTATATTCAATAACTTTACTTACGTATGAAAACATATCCCCACATAAACTTCATATTTTTCAGAATAGAATTTTATTTATCAATTAAATAAATTCTTTCAAACATGATTAAACTTTAGATACGAACAAGTTTTAAGTGAAATTTTGTATCCCTTAAAAATTTTAATTTTTCGTATTAGCAAATCTAAGTACCTATAAAATTCAGCTGAATATAAATAGTTAACGTAGAACAGTGAGTATTATATAAATCTCATTCCGGTGACTTATTGTTTACAGTTTATAACAGTTCATTGATCAGTCTTGAAGAAATAATACTGTAAATAAACTTACTTAATCTGATGGCTGTTCCTAAATATGCTGACTATCTAGTTTTTGAAGTGAACCAAACTAAGCAGCCAAAATGCTTATTGGAATCTAAATAGTTATGTAGGAAAGACAATGCTGGATATTAAAAATCATTATTGTGATTTATAACTATTCTTTGTTGTTCAGTCATTATCTTATTCAGTCTGATTAATATTCTTTCTAATTTCTTTTTTAAAAAAACTTTAGAAACCTTTCCACAGCATAACTAGATTTACAACAAAAATGTAATGTCTTCGTAAAAGTTTCTTATAAATAAGCAAAGGTTATATTTTAAAATAGCTACTTCTTTCTTCCTTTTCTAGAATTAAGTGTTGCATAGAATTAAAATATTCTTTTTTATTGACGATCTGCCTAGTAACCAAAAAATTAAGGAGGTCCTAGAGACGTCTTCGGGATATGCCTAAGACGTCTTTTGGAACATGTCTTTCGGACATCCTCGGGATGTTCTTAAGACGTCTAATATCAGTACGAAAGATATTCCGAGAACGTCCAGTCTTTAGTAGATTAGACGTCTTAGGGACGTTGATTAGATTGACATTGGACGTTCTTAAGATGTTTATGGTTTTGTGCCCACTGGGTAAGTTAAGAAAGATAATTAAACTAATATTAAAGTAAGAATAAAGGTAAATAAGAATAACTAAATTTAAAAAAATATTAATTTAAAGTAATATATTCAGATAAAAAAATGATTTTCAATTGTCATGAAAATATTTTAACTTAATATTAACATCATACGCATCAGTATCCCTAGCAGCATTGGTTACATAGAAACTGTTTGGATCATCGAGATCATTTACAACTTTTCAGACGTTTATTTCTGCAATGACGGACAGATAAATTCCTCCAAATCCTGTACATTAATTATATATTACTCCAACCACGTCTTCTTTTCTAACACCTTTACGTATATTGTACGTGCACCTCGTAATGTTTCTTGAAGTAGATTTTGTAGTTCTTCGTAGGGTACTTCACCAGCCACATATGTTCACTCCTATATCGCCCAGGTAGTGAATTCAGGCTCTATCAATTCCTATGGGTGATCGTGCAGAAGCATAGAAACTAAAAAAGATGTGTCACCGCTTGATGGCGCTTTATGTCGGTCCCTCCCCGCACTTGACGTCTCTCGTCTTGGTAGCGTTAGTTTTCCTTCCTCTCTTGTAAATTTTATGGCTGTTTCACTCAGTCGCACTTCTACAATAACCAACCTTACTTCCACAGCAAATGACAGCTTGACAAAACAAAACGCCGGTTGACGTGACGAAGAAATACGGACCAAAATATATTTTTTATTCAGGGTATTCTAATTTGTAATTCTAATTATATGATATTAATTTATTAAATCATTATTGATTACTATTTACTTGGTTGATGTGATTCTTTTAAACACAAATTTTAAAACAGATCTCACATTCATATTTTAAAAATGGACAAACTTTTAAAATCTTATTTTCGTTTCTTCGTTTAATTTCTTATAAAATTATACTTCATAAAGAAACCAATGCGAAAATCAGATAAAAATATATAAACAATAATTCTTTTGACTTCATGAATATTTTTATTTGATTTTTGCAGTGTCTTCTTTACTTTGATTTAATTTTTTATTTAATTATCTAGTAGTCATCTGGATATTATCTGACGCCATATTTTATCTCATCTTAATGTTCTGTGTCACTTCTTCATATTTTACCATCGAGTTGGTAGAGCCTGAGTGAACTCCAGCTGCAGGTTGGCTCAAAGAGATCAACGAAGTTTGAGCTTCTTCTTGAAGGGGGAGTATGGCCAACTTCTGGAAGACAAAGTCGTTTAAAGATATTATAAACGTAGATGCGGTACGGGGCGTCAGAGTGGGGAATTATATATATTCTTTATATACTACATTTTCTGCCCTATCGAGGTGCTGCCCTCACCGTACTGCGAGGTCGAATTCTTGTTTTCCCATTCTTCGTAAAATATGAAGGTAAAGCAGAGAGTTTTACCGAGTCGGGAATTATATTCTTCGGGATATTTCAGCCGTCCCCATAGAATTACAGAAAAATTGCTCTAATTATAATTTCGGCCCTCGATCTTGTTAATTTTTTCCTACAGTATTAATAAAAAAATTGTGTATGGAAATTTTTAATATTACAAAGTTAAAGATAATCTCAATTAAAAATTTAAAAATTTGCTGCACATCCAATTTTCATTCTTGGGTCTTGGCGATTTTTTTCTAATCCGTTTCAGTCACTGGTAAACGGGGGTGATTTTCTCTTAGAAAATAAGTGACTAAAATTTGAAAAAATTGGGTAGGCATTTTTGACATCTTGGTATGTAAAGAAGATAAACTTCCGAAAATTTAAAAACTAATTTAAGAACTATTTATACTCTTTTAAGATGCCAATATAATTTACACAACACTAACTGTAAAATTTGCAAATTTTTAGGCCTTCAGTTTAAGAACTTGAATTTTAACGTTAAATATGCTTCATTTTCAGAATACAGCCTTATTGTTTGAATTTTCAGAATTTTCGTTATTAGTTATGACCTTTTTAAAGGTTTTTAAAACTCTTTAAAAAACTTTTTTTAACAATTTTGATTGTGATTTCTTAATAAAAGAATAAGTGTTATTTCGTCTTTAGAACAAAAATTTTAAAAATATTTAAAGCTATAATAGTTGAGACATTTTAAATTTGTAGTCTTCAGTATATTGAATAATTTCAAATTTAAAGCTATTAAAATATGACATCAGAATTTTTGAATGGAAAGTGTTCGATAATTTTAGATTGAAACATTTCAAATTATTTAGTTAAAAATTAAAATCGTACAACTTCAAGTTTTATTAATTTTTTTATCATTTGTCACCCCACAAATCATTATTATTATTTTTTTGTGTCAAGAAAATAACGCTTGATTTTTGTAAAAATTAACAAATATATATTAAAGGTTCACTCAAGGTCATTTTTGTTCAAAACTCTTGTTCCTGAATAAATTGACTTATTGTTTACGATTTTGTTCTGTCACTCAGGGATTGTGTTTTTCATAGAAAACATTGAAATGTGGTTTTTTCACGTTTATAACATTATAATTGAAGGTCACTCGAGGTAATTTTCTATGAAAAATACATACTTACAAAGAATATTGGTTAAACAATAGAATGAATTTCTTCGCCCGAGATACAAACGTAAATTGTACTATAGTAAAAACAGCTGGAAAAACTTAGACGAAAGCCAAATTTAATAAAGAAAACAAATCTTTGTCGACCTATAAATACTAATTTTATTCCCCGAAAGATTTTTCAAAAATCTCTTCGAAACACTTTTATTGTAACAATTTAATTGAAGAAAAATATTTTTTATAAAAATAAAAATAGTACAATTGTTACATACAATACTTTCAATGAAAAAATTGTGTGTCAAAGCACAATCCAATCCGACAATTTTTACGAAAGTTATCCAAATACAGACAACCACAACATCAATAATAACGACGACGTAGACGCCAGAGAGACACACAGATACCGACGTGAAAACTTGGTTTTCTGACTCAAGGAGCCTCAAACCGTCGAAATTTCATAAAATTCGCGGAAGTCATTTTTTGCATAAAACTCTTCTCATTATGGATGAGAATGTGATAAAATAATCATGGGGCCTTGAAAAAGTAGCATTTTTCGCCTCTTGACTTTTTTCCATATCAAGCTTTTTTTGCTTCAAATGTCCATTTTCGTTTGGTTTTTTGAATTTTGAAAATCCTTCAACTTTGGTAAATTTGATTTTATGAAAAACAGTTATCAAAGTCAAAGTCCAATTCAATCCGACCAGTCTTTCGAAAGTTATAGAAAATGATTGTCCCGTAAGTTAGAACCGAAAAATTACTATTTCAAAAAAATGAAAGTTGTTCTAAATATTGAGCTATACTCGTGACCGAGACAAATCGGGAAAAGAAAGTAAATTTGAAAATTAACTGCAGTTCGAGTTTTAAAAATTTAACAGTGATTGATTTTACAAGATGATTCTAGATCTGTTCAAAATGATATAATTTACATATTTTAACGTTAAGATTAGAATTAATTTAATTCGAAAGCCTTAGCAGTGACACAAGTGTAAACGTTCGAATTAATGGCTTCTTAAATGAACGCCTTTATTTAATTTAAAAATCTTTTTGAAGTATTATTTCAGTATAAAATATTCCATTTTTAATCTATTTAGTTTGGAAATTAAAAAAAAGAAACAATTTTCAACAGTAAACAATTTGAAAAAGAATTGTCACAATTTCAGAGTGACAAATTTAAACTTTGAATGTTACAGTTATAATTGTTTTATTTTTTTATCTGTATTTCCAAGGTAAAAGTATTTTATTTTGATTCTTAAAGAACAGGATTTTACAAAAATGTTAGGAAAAATGGTAATCAGTCTAAAAGACATTTAAAAGTTCCGAATTTTTTTTAAATAATTGAAAGGATTTGAAATAATTTAAAAGAGAATTGATACTTTTGATGATTTTAAAATGTTTTGAAATGTTGACTTTGTATTTTGACAAATTACATAATTTTAAGAGGAGGTATAAAAATATGGCACCGCTGAAAAAATCCCGAAAGGGATGAACGAAAAATCCCAAAAAAATGAAATTCCGTCACCTGAATAATAATTTTATAAAAATTGTATTAAAAAATACATTAAGAAACACGTGCGCTTTGAAAGAAAAAAAATGTTCTGCCTAAATTTTCTTCGTACCTACATAAGAATATTTTTGAAATAAACTTTTCAGGATTCAATTCAACAAAGATTTATATCAAAATTTATTATTATTATTTATTTATTAAAAAAAAATTCGATATTTCAGAACCTTTTAATATTTTTTAAAAATACTATGCACATTTTCAAACAAAATTTTTCATACAGAAATATATATTCGATTATTGTATTTTCAACAAATAAGTAATATTTAATAAACAATTTTTTGAATTCTTTAAATTCATGAATTTTCTATTTCGGATATTTTATAATTCAGCCATTTTCTTTAGGGATTTTACAAATTCGGTAATATCTTATTGTCCGGAATTTTACTTATTTCATTTTTCGTGAATTCTCCAATTCGATGATAAGTAATAATTTTAGAAATATTGGGAAATATATGAAACCGTAATATAAAATATTCATCGACATTTATTTGTGGTATTTATTAAAATAACTATGTTTTGCAAAGTTATAACTTATAAATAAAAAAATGTTTTAATTGGAAATTTACTAAATTTACTTTCAATTTCCATCCAAATGGTTCTTGTCCGGACTAAGTAACCATTATTGCGCCTCGAGGGGCCTACTGAGAGTTGCTTACAGCACTCCAAGTGGCTGTTGTCGAATGGTGCTATAGCCGGGGAGCGGTGGGTAGAGGGGAACTGACAATTTGTAATGAGCGGATATAATTCGCATTCTCGCTGCTAGGAACAGCACAGTCAGTGACGCAAATTCGCGGTTTCAGTTTGAATGAAAAGAAACTCAAATTTGAAAAGCGAGTCTTGAATTCAGAATAAATGTATACACTAGATTAAGCGCAATTTCTTGAAAGGAATATTAATGTAACTCAGCTATGGTTATTTAGACATAGGATATAGCAGGTTTGATTGCAGGATATATAAATCTTATATTAGATATACAATTGGCGAC